>NC_058408.1:116833722-117050889 GCF_002201575.2 Neomonachus schauinslandi
CATTTCTATCTCTGGCACCCGACCCCGGGTGGAGTCTCCAAACCCAGCAGATCCCTGCGGTGCGCTACCGCGCCGCTCCTCCCGGGGAAGAAGGTGAGTCTCCCCAGATCTGCTGCTTGTTGGGTCCCTGCTGGAGGAGCAGTGGCCCGACTGTGCCGCGGATCACGGTTTATGGCAACCCCGAGCTGAGAGCCCGCGTCTGGGCTCTGCCTCTGCTGCCGGCTTCCCTGCTCTGTTACCTGGGAGCTCTGCCGCACTCAGGCACCCCCGGTCTTTCTGTGACCCGTGGGTCCTGAGACCACACTGTCCCGGAGGGTTCCACCCCCCGCTTAGCCACCAGAGTGACGTCCCTCGGCGGAGCAGACTTTTAAAAGTTCCGATTTTGTGCTCCGCGGCTCCATCACTTGCCAGAAGCGGCGGACGGAGGCCCCCCCCCGCCGTCTATCCTCCCGAATATCGCCTCGGATTCACTTCTCCGCACGTCCTACCTTCCAGAAAGTGGTCGCTTTTCTGATGAGAGAGTTGTTGCTCTTCTTTTCTTCGATCTCCTGTTGAGTTTGTAGGTCTTCAGAATGGTTTGATCCCTATCCAGCTGAATTCCTGAGAGGAGACGAAATCCAGGTCTCCTACTCCTCCGCCATCTTGCTCCACCCCCCCCGTTATTCTTTAAATATCTTTAAAGGGTAGAAAACTTTATAAATTTCTTTATGAAAGATAAAGAGGTGTATGTTTTAAACAAATATAATAATAATGTAGTGTGGGGATTATATAACATGTAAATATAAAATGTATACAACAATAGCACAGGACAGGAAGACAGTATTCATGAAGTGATGTAATATTACTTGAAGGTAGTCTATAATAAGTTATATACTATAAACTCTAAAGTAACTACTAAAATAACAGAGGAGCCACCACTAAAAAACCAACAAAGGATACGAAATAGAAAAAAAATATGTAATCCAAAAAAGTCAGAAAAAGAAAAAAGAGGGGCAAAAATAGATGAGACAAAGTAAGTAAGTAAGATGACAGATTTAAATCTAACAGTAACACTAAATGTCAATGGTTTACATGCCCCAATTAGAAGGCCAAAGTCATCAGATTAAATCAAAAAAGCAAGACCCAACTATATGCTGCCCTCAAGAAATACACTTTATACAGAAAGAAGACACAAACAGGCTAAAAGTAACAATATACCATTCTAACACTGATCCAAAAGAAAGTTGAAGAGGCTATATTAATATTAGACAACATAGATTTCAAAGCAAAGTATATTACCAGAAATAAAGGTCATTTCAAAGTGATAAATGAATCAATTCATTAAGGAACACAAAAATCCTAAATGTTTGTATACCTAATAACAAAGCTTCAAAATACATAAAGATACACATAGAAGCAAAAATAGTTAAAGATACAAATAGAAGCAAAAAAAGAGTGGAAAACAGCATGCAGGACTAATCAAAAGAAAGTTGGACTGAGCTTCCAGGTTGGTGAACACATGGAGATTGGGGAGAGTGGTATGGCTGGAGAGGGCATGCCCTTTCCCCATACCTCACCCTATATATCTCTTCATCTGACTGGTGATTTGCATCCTTTATCACATCCTTTAATAAACTGGTAAGCATAAAGAAAGTGGACTGTCTATTATTAATATCAGGTAAAGTATATTTCAGTGCAAAGATTATCACCAGAGTTAGAGATAGTCGTCTCATATTAATCAGAGCATCAATTCATCATGAGGACATAACAATCCTAAACATTTATGTACCTAATCAGAGTTTCAAAATATATGAAGCCATTATAATCAATAATTATACTATCCTTCTCTAAATAACCAATGAAACAAAGAGGTAGGAAGTATGTAAGGATTTAGAAGACCTGAATAAAACTACCAACCAACATCACCTAATTGACATTAATAGACCATCCAACAGCAGCAGAATCACATTCATTTCAAGTGCACGTGGAACAGTCATCATGAAAGACCATATATGGTCTGGACCATAAAATAGATTTAATAAACGTAAAAGGTTTCAAGTTACATCAAATATGTTTTCTGGCCATGAAGGAATTAAATTAGAAATTAATAACAAAAAGACCTCTGGAAAATTCTCCAATATTTAAAACTAAATAACACACTTTCTCAATAACCAATGGAACAAAAAAGAAACTAAAAGAAATTTTAAAAGTGTTTCAAATTGAATGACAATGAAGACAGAATATGCCACAATTTCTGGGATGCCACTAAAGCAGTATGTAGGCAGTAATTTATAGCAATAAATACCTGTATTAGGAAAGAAAAGAAGTCTCAAATCAATTTTCTCAGCTTCCATCTTTAAAATTTAGAAAAAGAAGGGGCGCCTGGGTGGCTCAGTTGTTAAGCATCTGCCTTCGGCTCAGGTCATGATCCCAGGGTTCTGGGATCGAGCCCCGCGCCTGGCTCCCTGCTCCGCGGGAAGCCTGCTTCTCCCTGTCCCACTACCCCTGCTTGTGTTCCCTCTCTCACTGTGTCTCTTTCTGTCAAATAAATAAATAAAATCTTTAAAAATAAATAAATAGGGCGCCTGGGTGGCTCAGTTGGTTAAGCGACTGCCTTCGGCTCAGGTCATGATCCTGGAGTCCCGGGATCGAGTCCCACATCAGGCTCCCTGCTCGGCAGGGAGTCTGCTTCTCCCTCTGACCCTCCCCCTCTCATGTGCTCTCTCTCATTCTCTCTCTCTCAAATAAATAAATAAAATCTTTAAATAAATAAATAAATAAAATTTAGGAAAAGAAGAACAAATTAAACCTAAAGTAGGGGCGCCTGGGTGGCTCAGATGGTTAAGCATCTGCCTTCAGCTCAGGTCAGGATCCCAGGGTCCTGGGATCCAGTCCCACATCGGGCTCCCTGCTCAGCGGGAGCCTGCTTCTCCCTCTCCTTCTCCTGCTCCCCCTGCTTTTGCTCTCTTGCTCTCTCTGTCAAATAAATAAAATCTTTTTTAAAAAAAGTTCTAAAAATTAGGGGCGCCTGGGTGGCTCAGTCGGTAAGCGTCTGCCTTCGGCTCAGGTCATGATCCCAGGGTCCTGGGATCGAGCCCCATATCGGGCTCCCTGCTCTGCAGGAAGCCTGCTTCTCCCTCTCCCCTTCCCCTGCTTGTGTTCCCTCTCTCACTCTGTCTCTCTCTGTCAAATAAATAAATAAAATCTTAAAAAAAAAAAAAAGTTCTAAAAATTAAAAAAAAAACCCTGAAGTAGACAAAATCAAGGCAATAATAAAGATCAAAACAAAAAAAATCAATAAAATAAAAAACAGAAAACCAATGAAGAAAATGTAAAGAAACCTAAAGTTAGTTTTTTGGGAAAAGCAATGAAATTTCTAAAATTCTAGACAAACAGCTAAAGAAAAAAATTTAGACAAAGATTTCTTATCATGATCTATAAAGGAAAATATCAATGAATTTGACCTCATCAAACTTAAGAATTTCTGCTCTTCAAAGAAAGCAGAGCATAAAAAGATTGTTAAGAGAATAAAAAGATTAAATACAGACTAGGAGAAAATATTTGCAAATAATAGTTTTTCAAATAATAACTCAATAATAAGAAAGTGGGGCACCTGGTCGGCTCAGTTGTTAAGCATCTGCCTTCGGCTCAGGTTGTGATCCCAGGGTGCTGGGATCGAGCCCCGCATCAGGCTCCTTGCTCAGCCAGGAGCCTGCTTCTCCCTCTCTCACTCCCCCTGCTTGTGTTCCCTCTCTATCTCTCTCTCTCTCTCTCTGTCAAATAAATAAAATCTTAAAAAAAAAATAAGAAAGCAAAAAACTCAATTTTAAAAAAAGGAGCAAAATATTCAAACAAACATTTCATTAAAGAGTAGATGAGGAAGTAAGACAGAGTAATTGGAAAGTACATCACTTGCCTCTTAGTGTTAGCTGAAGATAAAAGAAGCCACTGAGGCTGACAAGTCAAGTAGAAGAAGCTTAAGTAAATTGAAAGGTACAAAGATTAATAATAAGATAAAATTGGTGTCTAAAATTCAAAGCTTAGGAAAAGAGAGGGAAGAGAAGTGGTTTCTATAATTTCCATATTGCTCAAAGTAAGACACCAACAGATAGTATCTAAAGAAAAAGATGACTAAGGTTTTTATTACATAAATCATTGGCATGGAGGTAATTAATAGAACACACACACAAATCTTCCTGAATACAAAAGTCAATACCCAATAAAAGAGCAAGTAAAACATAGCATGTCAAACTGAGATTGAACATGTCATTCATCTCAATAAATAGAAAGGGCTTACCTTAGCTATTAAAAGAAAAGTTTTATAAAGTTGACTAACAAAGCAAAACCCAACCCTGTGCTCTAGAAAAGAAAGACAAGTAACAAAGACATTCAGAAAGGATAAAAGTTAAAGGATAAGAAAATTCATACTAGGCATATCTTGCTATCAGACAAAGTAGAATTCTAGCCAAAAAGCAATAAAGAGGACAAAGAAAAATACCTTTTAATGCTAAAGGCTATAATTCATAATGAAAATATAGTAGTTATTAATATCTATGCACCTGATAACACATTGATTTTGCCAAGCAGATGTTCTAGGAGATGAAAGGAGAAATATGTAGACACATGCTGGAGACTATAGAACACAGATAAGCTATAGTCAGAGAAAAAAAATCATAGTATTAAATATCTATAGCAATAAAAATAAATAAGGAAAAAAACTAATGTACTTCAACAGAAGTAAATTAATAAAGATAAAAATCAGACACTGAGTTAGGAAGCTACAAAGTAATACATACGTCACGATGTCATAAATACATCAACAAGTTATTGCTTTAGGAAAAAAAATCCACAAAGTGAAGAAACACTAGCAAGAAAAAAGCACAAATATACAAACAAAATGAGACAAAGGGGAAATTGCCATCAAAATAAGAGAATTTTTTTAACATCTTAAAATACCTTGCTAACTTTATGCAAATAAATTTGACAATCTAGATAAAATAAATAATTTTTAGGAAAATATAATTTACCAAATCTAAACCTCTTAAGATGAAAAATTTGAAGAGATCAATTACTATAGAAGTTATGAGAAAAATTATGCATTCTCACCAAATAATACACGAGGCCTGGATGGTTTCACTGGGGAATTTAGCAATCCTGTATAGTCAGATAATCCCCATGCTATTTAAACTATTACAGAACATGGGGGAAAATAATTACAATTTCCAAATTCTTTTTATGAAGCAAATTTAACATAGATATCAATACCTAATCAATATTGCCCTAAAAAGAAAACTATAAATCAATTTGACTTATAAATGCTGATATAAAAATCTTAAATAAAATATGACAAAACCATATATTAAAAAAATGTCGAGGTGCCTGGGTGGCTTAGTCACTTGGGCAATGACACTTATTTTTGGCTCAGGTCATGGTCTCAGCAGGGAGTCTGCTTGAGACTCTCTCTCCCTCTGCCCCTCACCCCACAATGAGTCTCTCATACTCTCTCTCTCAAATAAATAAATTTTAAAAAAGAAAGAAGGAAGGAAAGAAAGAAAGGAACGAACGAACGAAGGAAGGGAGGGAGGAAAGGAAGGAAGGAAGGAAAGGAAGGAAGGAAGAAAGAAACAAAGAAACAAACAAAGAAAGAGACAAAGAAAGAAACAAAGAAACAAAGAAACAAAAGAAATGCCATCATGGTCAAATGGGATTCACTCTAGGTAAGAAATCAGTATTAGAAAACTTAATTATGTTAATATGTAATTCATGATATCCATATCTACAAGCAAACAATTCAGGTCATTTCCTCAGGTGTTGTGCCAGTTTTCCTGTCTCCATCCTGTGGCAGGACCCTGCAAACCGCGCTCCTACTTGACCGGCTCTTCCCCCGTTAGGCTCTGCCAGTAGGGGGCGCCAGAAAGAGCGAGAGAGTGCAAGGCTGAGGGATGGGAGGCAGAAGTTTGCTCCTTTCTGTCTGCCCTCTCTTCCTCCCCATATCATCCCAATCTTGTTTCTTCTCCTCACAGCTAGTGGGGTTTTTCTAGCAGCAGCTTTTGAATTCAGTTTGCTATTTTTCCAGAGCTTGCTCCTCCAGCCAGCCAGGGCCCGATTCCCAGAGGTGTGGGTTGAGCTCAGGTGCTGGCATCAACCAAGCAGTGGACTCCTCAGAGGTCTGAATTCCTTGGGGTCCCTCCTCTTCCCTGTGTGGAGGTGTGGTAGCTACTTCCTGTAGTTCTGCTACCTCCCAGATGCTTTAGTAGTCCTTTTGTCTTTTCTATTAGTTAACAATTATTTCTCTTCATTAAAATTACAGGCATGGCACTACTGGGTATTTACCCCAAAGATACAAAAGTAGGGATCCGAAGGGGTACGTGCACCCCGATGTTTATAGCAGCAATGTCCACAATAGCCAAACTGTGGAAAGAGCCAAGATGTCCATCGACAGATGAATGGCTAAAGAAGATGTGGTATATATATACAATGGAATATTATGCAGCCATCAAAAGGAATGAGATCTTGCCATTTGCAACGACGTGGATGGAACTGGAGGGTATTATGTTGAGTGAAATAAGTCAAACAGAGAAAGACATGTATCATATGATCTCACTGATATGAGGAATTCTTAATTGCAGGAAACAAACTGAGGGTTGCTGGGGTGGGGGGTGGGGTGGGAGGGATGGGGTGACTGGGTGATAGACACTGGGGAGGGTATGTGCTCTGGTAAGCGCTGTGAATTGTGCAAGACTGTTGAATCTCAGATCTGTACCTCTGAAACAAATAATGCAATATATGTTAAGAAAAAAAAAAGAAGAAGAAGAAGGTAGCGGGAGGGGAAGAATGAAGCGGGGGAAATCGGAGGGGTAGACGAACCATGAGAGACGATGGACTCTGAAAAACAAACAGGGTTCTAGAGGGGAGGGGGGTGGGAGGATGGCTTAGCCTGGTGGTGGGTATTGAGGAGGGCACATTCTGCATGGAGTACTGGGTGTTATGCACAAACAATGAATCATGGAACACTTCATCTAAAACTAATGATGTAATGTATGGGGATTAACATAAGAATAAAAATAAATAAATAAATAAATAAATAAATAAATAAAAATAAAACAAAAAAAGAATAAAAAAATAAATTAAAAAAAAAAATTACAGGCATGGCCACATGCAGAAGAATGAAACTGGACCGTTTCCTTATACCATACACAAAAATGGATGAAAGACTCAAAATGGATGAAAGACGTAAATGTGAGACAAGAATCCATCAAAATCCTAGCAAAGAACACAAGAAGCAACCTCTTCAACCTCGGCTGCAGTAACTTCTTGCTAGACACATCTCCAAAGGCAAGGGAAAGGGAAACAAAGGCAAAAAATGAATTATTGGGACTTCATCAAGATAAAAAGCTTTTTGCACAATAAAGGAAACAATCAACAAAACCAAAAGGCAACCTACTGAATGGGAGAAGATATTTGCAAATGACATATCAGATAAAGGGCTAGTATCCAAAATCTACAAAGAACTTATCAAATCCAACACCCAAAGAACAAATAATCCAATCAAGAAATGGGCAGAAGACATGAACAGACATTTCTCCAAAGAAGACATACAAATGGCCAACAGACACATGAAAAAATGCTCAACATCACTCGGCATCAGGGAAATACAAATCAAAACCTCAATGAGATACCACCTCACACCAGTCAGAATGGCTAAAATTAACAAGTCAGGAAATGACAGATGTTGGTGAGGATGTGGAGAAAGGGGAACCCTTTTACACTGTTGGTGGGAATGCAAGCTGGTGCAGTCACTCTGGAAAACAGTAAGGAAGTTCCTCAAAAAGTTGAAAATAGAGCTACCTATGACCCAGCAATTGCACTACTGGGTATTTACCCCAAAGATACAAATGTAGTGATCCGAAGGGGTACGTGCACCCCGATGTTTATAGCAGCAATGTCCACAATAGCCAAACTGTGGAAAGAGCCAAGATGTCCATCGACAGATGCATGATAAAGAAGATGTAGTGTGTGTATATATATACAATGGAATACTATTCAGCCATCAGAAAATGAAATCTTGCCATTTGCAAGATGGAACTAGAGGGTATTATGCTAAGTGAAATAAATCAATCAGAGGAAAACAATTACCATTATGATCTCACTCATATGTGGAATATAAGAAACAAAACAGAGGACAATAAGGGAAAAGAGGAACAAATAAAACAAGACAAAATCAGGGAAGGAGACAAACCATAAGAGACTCTTAATCATAGGAAACAAACTGAGGGTTGCTGGAGGGGAGGGGGGTAGGGGAATGGGGTGGCTGGGTGATGGACATTAAGGAGGGTATGTATTGTAATGAGCACCGGGTATTCTGTAAGACTGATGAATCACTGACCTCTACCTCTGAAACTAATAATACATTATATGTTAATTAATTGAATTTAAGTAAAAAAATAAATATATAAAAATAATAGGCATGGTTTCTGTGTCCAATTCTCAAATTCTGATACCCATTTCTGATTTTTAGAAAATATTTTTAAAAAACAAAATATTCAGTTAGGGAAGAATTGATGGATATCTGATTTAATACATATGCAGCTCCAGCCCAGAGCCAGTATCTTACTGAATGGGGACCAGATTGTCCTCCACTGCCCCTTGTGTTGGGAGTGGTAATCAGAGCAACGAGATGAGAGTAAGAACAACCTCTCTATGCCATACTCTGATGTGAACCAATCTCAAGAACATGGGGAAAAGAGCAAGGAGTACAGGGAAATACAGACATAAATGTATCTTCTCATAGCTACAAAATGAAATACTGAAAAAATGAACCATGAACTAATTTTTAAAATGTGTTACATGAGGAGGAAAGGAGAAATGAGGTAGAGAGGATAGGAATGGAAACTAGATTTCTCAGAATACATCCAGTTACAGTTTTGATATCGGAACATGTTTTATATACCAAAAAAAAAAGTGAAATTGAAAAGCAATTCCTGGGCGCCTGGGTGGCTCAGTCGGTTAAGCGACTGCCTTCGGCTCAGGTCATGATCCCGGGGTCCTGGGATCGAGTCCCGCGTCGGGCTCCCCGCTCTGCAGGGAGCCTGCTTCTCCCTCTCCCGCTCCCCCTGCTTGTGTTCCCTCTCTCGCTGTGTCTCTCTGTCAAATAAATAATAAAAAAATAAATAAATAAAAAATAAAATCTTTAAAAAAGAAAAGCAATTCCTGAAACAAATAAGCCTAATTATCTAGCTGGTTGCTTATAGCGACATCAGAACATTATATGACTGTTAAGAGTTGCTGGTTCCAAAACATACTTCCTCTGCTGCATCCACATCAGCAAAAAGATCCCCTGAACCATACCTTTCTTGCCCCTCATCTTAATTCTAAATTAAAGTCTCACATGGGTGCATCCAATTGGTGGACCAAACAGCCCATCTGGAATCCCAAATGCAATGGTGACTGAGAAATACGGTTTTTAGCTTTCTATATTCTGCACACAGGACTATGCACTAGCTGGAGATTGGAAAAGGAATTAAACAAATCAATCCATACTGTCTATTACCTTGTAAACCCAGGCCCTTCACATGTCTTTGATTAGCCTCTTGAAGAATTGGTTTGGTAGCAACGTAGGAATTTTTCAAGAAAACGCATTCTAGAAACCCATTACAAAATTATACCTAGTAGCTAAAAGTTGCGTCTTACATCTTTTATATGTTTAGAGTCTATGAGGAAAAAGACTAGCTGTAAAATATCCACTGTGCCCCAGGTAGCAGCAGGGTCATTTAGTCACTCAGGCAATCCCACCATGATTGCAGCTCAGTCACGCATGGAGGGCTCTAGTTTGGAAAGGGGGTGTATAATTCGTTGCTTTCTGAATAATCCTAATGGGATGATAATTTTATTATTATTATTAATATCCCCCAGATTCCATTCATTATAAATTCTCCTAGGAATAACCATTAAAATTTGTCTGGATGAAAAAGGGAAATAAAAGCTAAGCTTCTAAAAATAAAAACATCCAGTATCCTTAGACCTTAGACCAAGCTATGGATCAGCCCCAAGTCACCCACGGTACTTTCAGGTATCAGACAGTCAACTCCAGCTGTGATGCCCATTCAAGAATAATTGTTGGCCAATGCATTTCTTATTAGTTCAATTTCCTGACCCAAGTTCTGTCAGTATATCATGTGTGTGAGTAAATGCCCTGACCCAAGTTCTGTCATTATATCATGTGTGTGAGTAAATGCCCTGAGTATATGCACATCACACACACACACACACACACACACAGAGTGTTCTTCACAGTAGCAAGAGTTGAATAATCTCTGATTCTACTTGCTGGCTGTGTACCTTCAGACAAGCTTTTCAACCTCTCTGTGCCATAGTCTCCTTATCTGTAAAATGAAAGTTACAATTGTTACTAACATTTGTTATGAGAATTTTAAATGAGTTGGTAAAAATAAAATGCTCTGAAGGGTGTCTGATACATACTAAGTGCTATAACATTACTAATTATTGTCCTTATCATTATGCTTATTACCACTGTTACTCTATCTTAGCAGGCATCAAGATAACAAACTCTAAATATGTTCAGTATTCATAGACCACAAATACTGGCAGAATGTCTGAATGCTGAGGTAATATTTCCCCTTTGAGGAAAAAAAGGAAAATGTTGTCTATCTAGCGAACAATACAACACTTGAATTTCCTATTAATGTTCAAAGGAGAAAAAGAAAGAAAATAATTCCACAGCACAGAACTGCAAACTGAAAAGACAGGTCAACACAGGCCTGTTCGCTTTGGCTATGGTGATGACCTGTTTTTCCCCAAGAGTGGAACCTAGGTACCTATCACCCAACACTGCTCATGGGTCCTGGAAACATGACAATTAAAAATATATCCAACTGGGAATGAGATCTTGCCATTTGCAACGACGTGGATGGAACTGGAGGGTATTAAGCTGAGCGAAATAAGTCAAACAGAGAAAGACATGTATCATATGACCTCACTGATATGAGGAATTGTTAATCTCAGGAAACAAACTGAGGGTTGCTGGAGTGGGGGGGTGGGGTGGGAGGGATGGGGTGGCTGGGTGATAGACACTGGGGAGGGTATGTGCTCTGGTAAGCGCTGTGAATTGTGCGAGACTGTTGAATCTCAGATCTGTACCTCTGAAACAAATAATGCAATATATGTTAAGGAAAAAAAAGAAGAAGAAGAAGATAGCAGGAGGGGAAGAATGAAGGGGGGGAAATCGGAGGGGGAGACGAACCATGAGAGACGATGGACTCTGAAAAACAAACTGAGGGTTCTAGAGGGGAGGGGGGTGGGAGGATGGGTTAGCCTGGTGATGGGTATTGAGGAGGGCACGTTCTGCATGGAGCACTGGGTGTTATGCACAAACAATGAATCATGGAACACTATATCAAAAACTAATGATGTAATGTATGGTGATTAACATAACAATAAAAAATTTAAAAATATATATATATCCAACTGGGGCACCTGGGTGGCTCTGTCAGTTAAGCAGCCAGCTCTTGATTTTGGCTCAGGTCATGATCTCAGTGTTGTGAGATCAAGCCGAGAGTCAGGCCCCATGCTCAGCGGGGAGTCGGCTTACAAGCTCCATGCTCAGTGGGGAGTCAGCTTGAGATTCTCTCTATGTCCTCCTATACCCCTCCCCTCACACTCTCTTTCTCTCCCCCTCCTCTCTCTCAAATAAATAAATAAATAAAATCTTTAAAAATATACATATATATATATCCAGGGCACCTGGGTGGCTCAGATGGTTAAGCGTCTGCCTTCGGCTCAGGTCATGATCCCAGGGTCCTGGGATCGAGTCCCGCATCGGGCTCCCTGCTCAGGGGGAAGCCTGCTTCTCCCTCTGCCTCTCTCTCTCTCTGTCTCTTATGAATAAATAAATAAAATCTTTAAAAAAAAAAATATATATATATATATATAGCCAACCGACCAAATAAAGACAGTATTTTCCCTAGCAGTGATCAACTCAGCCCAGGCTCCTCTCTATCCCATCAGCCAGGTCTGGACATCATTCATTGCTCAGAAGTAACAGACCCTGGTCCTCTGACAGGTCACAGAGGCTGGACCATCCAACCAGCCAACTCAGAAGCAAAGAATTCGCTACCTTAAGCACATTAATAAAATCGATTAAAATTGGAATGTGAGAGGAAGGCCTCCTGTCTGACACTTTCTTAGATCCTGACACCTCAAAATGTAGGAACTGCAGTAAGTGAAAAAAGTTGGAAAAAGACAATCCTCAAATCTCATGGGTATTTGGCGCATGGTGAGGGCAGGAGAGGGCTCAGAATAGAAGTCATGTGGTTTCTACAAGGTGGCGTCTACATCTACTTTGCAAGGCTACACTCCTTTCCCTGTGGTTATTTCTAAAATTAAAAATAGAATTAAAGGACCAATACCCAGAAATAAATGCAAAGGATTTAAAAATCACAGGCAAAGCTCAGATGACCCAGTCAGTCACATTTAGACTTGAAGGTGAGAAGGGACGCCTGGGTGGCTCAGTCGGTTAAGCCTCTGCCTTCAGCTCAGGTCATGATCTCAGGGTCCTAGGATCGAGTCCCGCAAAGGGCTCCCTGCTCAGTGGGGAGCCAGCTTCTCCCTCTCCCTCTGCTTGTGCTCTCTCTGTCAAATAAATAAAATCTTTAGACTTGAAGGTGAGGAAAACTGCTTCAATAAATATCTCAGTCTCTTTAGAATTTTGCATCTTTGAATAAGGAGACAGAAAATGCTCAATAAAGTAAAGCTTTTTGCAAACTCTCTGTTTTTCCAGAAGTACAGTAAGGAAATGGAATCAATAATATTAAACTCAAGGTTTTTTGCCCTCCAACAACTACCACAGATGAGAATTTCCAGCAAAAGTACTAGATTATTTTTACCACCTGCACATACCACTTTTTCCAGCTTGTGGTACACTGTTAGAAGTTTCTCAACAAAATAAAATTGTCTTCTGAGGAATGCTATTTTTTTTTTTAAAGATTTTATTTATTTATTTGAGAGAGAGAATGAGAGAGAGCACATGAGAGGGGGGAGGGTCAGAGGGAGAAGCAGACTCCCTGCCGAGCAGGGAGCAGGGAGCCCGATGCGGGACTCGATCCAGGGACTCCAGGATCATGACCCGAGCCGAAGGCAGTCGCTTAACCAACTGAGCCACCCAGGCGCCCAGGAATGCTATTTAAAAATCTTTGGGTATAAAACATATCAAGCAATCCTTAGCAAAGGAAATAATGCCTAGAAAATGTGTATAAAAGAAATAGGAATTGTAATAAAAGAAATAGGAAGCTGGAGCCTACACTGTTTTTCATGAAATATGAAATATGCTTACACAGTTTCATGAAATATGCTTACAGACTATCAAAACTTGAAGGGTCAATAAAAGTCAATTTTTAAAAAATATTTATTTATTTATTTGAGAGAGAGAGTGTGCGAGCATGGTGGGGAGCACAGGAGAGGGAGAGAGAAACTCAAGTAAACCCCCTCACTGAGCACAAAGCCTGATGTGGGGCTCCATCTCACAACCCTGAGATCACAACCTGAACCGAAACCAAGAGTCAGGTGTTCAACTGACTGGGCCATCCAGGTGCCCCAGAGTCAATTTTTAATATGTGTCTTTGGGATCCCCCAAGTATAGGATTGGTATATATGCTTGCTTTGTACAGTTCTCTTTGTTGTTGATATATCCCATACACTTATTATAATAGACATATATCACCTTATTTGTATCATTTATTGGTTTCTGTATTATGTGTAGAGGGACTGTGACCCTGTATATGTGACTTCTATCTACAGCAGAAACAAAGAAAAAAACCTCTTTGTAGAGAAAAAAAAATGATTTACTGCTCTTTATTAACTCTAAGATTAGAAGAAACATGTTCATCTCTAAAGTAGATAATTTTTGTTGAACAAGCATTAATGTGCTTATAGAGATACATAATGCAAAATTACATAGAAAGTAAGAATGTAAACAGATTAAGAAAAGTCAGCATTTCTCCTTAGGCCTGTAAGAAATCACACAAAAGCAAGAAGTTGAAGCAATAAACACAATTGAAAACTCCATCCTTGAAACAGTAGGGAAAATGCCAAAGTTACAAAGCACAAAGTAGGAAGGTCTTCTGGAAGTACCTAAGGTCAAACTCAGGACAACGCAAAAAAAAAAATGCACTCTGCGGCTGCAAATCCTTAAAAATAAAAATCTGCAGAAGCAGAGTTCTCCTGGATGAAGGATCCAAATTGAGGTGCAAGATCGATTACTGTTTGCTTCCACGGGGCTGGGTGCAGGTCTGGTGAGAGGAGTCCCCCAACCCCACCCCAGGGCCTGGTTTGGTCCCTGGGGGGATGCATCAGAGACCAAGCTGAGGAATCACAGGGATGAGCCATATTTGCAGGAAGCAGACCGTCTACCAGGCAGAGGATAAATAAGAAAAAGAAACATGAATAGTTATTTAGCTTCCCTTCTCTTTGTGCTGAAAAGAAGTAAAGGAGTGGTGGCCAAAAAATAAAAACCTTAATTTCGGAGAGAGACAAGAAAGAGAGCGACCAACAGCCCAACAGAAAAGGAAGCAAATGACATGGTTCACGGAAACAAAAATGCAAATGCTTCCAAATATGCAAGAATAGTTTCAATCTCTTAAAAGGAATGTAAAGTAAAGACACAGGGATATTTTTCACTTATAAGATTGGCAAAATTCAAAAACTGTGATACCAAACTGTGTGATCAACAGTGTGGGGAACACAGACACCCTGACATTGCAGGGGAGATTTGAGAGCAAGCCTGCAATTGCTCCCAACATGGGAAATCCTTTGACCCAATAATGCCACTGCTAGGAAGTGAGAAATGGCATTTTTTTAAACATCAAAAGTGTGGAAACAATCTAAATAGTCATAATAGGGGACTGAATAAATTATGATGCAATCAAACAGTGGAATATTATACAACTTTTTAAAAGAATGAAGCAGATCCACACTGATATGAGAAATTCTTAATCTCAGGAAACAAACTGAGGGTTGCTGGAGTGGTAGGGGGGTGGGAGGGATGGGGTAGCTGGGTGATAGACATTGGGGAGGGTATGTGCTATGGTGAGCGCTGTGAATTGTGTAAGACTGTTGAATCACAGACCTGTACCTCTGAAACAAATAATACATTATATGTTAAAAAAAAAAGAAGAAGAAGAAGAGGATAGTAGGAAGGGAAAAATGAAGGGGGGGAAATCGGAGGGGGAGATGAACCATGAGAGACTATGGACTCTGAGAAACAAACTGAGGGTTCTAGAGGGGAGGGGGGTGGGAGGATGGGTTAGCCTGGTGATGAGTATTAAAGAGGGCACATTCTGCATGGAGCATTGGGTGTTATATGCAAACAATGAATCATGGAACACTACATCAAAAACTAATGATGTAATGTATGGTGATTAACATAACATAATAAAATAAAATTAAAAAAAAAAAGAATGAAGCAGATCCATACATACTGAATGGAAGGCTCTCCAAGATATAATGTCAATTTAAAAAAAAAAAAAAAAGATCCAGAAAAGTATTTTGCTATCCTACCACTTGCATATGAAAATGTAAATAAATACAAAAATACATACATGTAAAGAATAACTTCAGAGGCTGGCAGCAGTGACCACATGTAGCGAGAGGAAAATAAGTAGTCAAAAGACGAAAACAGGAGTCCCCCAAACCATTAAAAAGTGTGAGGTGTGCACACATGGGCGTGCACGTGCATATGAATAAAAGAAACACTGAAAATTCCCACAAAGCATTCACTGCAGTTCTCTCTGTATTATAAGGATAGAGATTTTTTCTTTTTTTAATTTTTTTTTTTAAGTAGGCTCCACACCCAACATGCAGCTTGAACTCACAACCCTGAGATCAAGAGTCACCTGCCCCACCAACTGAGCCAGCCAGCCGTGTGCCCTGAGGTGACTTTTTTTTCTTTGTTGTGTCTTGGGTTCATAAATATTCCACAGTGGCATAAAGTGCTTTGAGAAACAACAGGATTTGTTTTCCTCCTAAAATTCTCAATTACCTCCACCAAACAAAAACACCTGATCAGGTAACTTGGTGAAAACCCATCTTTTGCTTATGTAGCTCTCCAGGTGGCCCAGGCCAGTCCCTGGAATCCCCAGCCCACCTCGGTGCTCAGGTGCGCCAGGCAGCCCAGCAGCCCCATGCCCCGTGGGCTCCACAAGGCCCTGCAGGCCAAAGTATTTGGGAGCAGAGTTCCATTAATTGTTTCCCTCAGGTAAAGGACTCCCCCAAATGGTGCTGCTATCAGAATTAAAGACTTGGAGCTATTTTGGTTGCATTCCTGGCCTTAAGAGACAGGTTTCCTGTTAATACTGTTTTGACTGAGATTGTTTGGGTCTCTCCAGCAGGAGACCAGATTTAGATCAAACGCACAGGATTCTCCTGCTGAAACAAGAAGAGGCTGCAACACCCAGGGAAATCAAAGTCCCCATTTTTAGAGGGTGGGAAACGGGACTGGGACAGTTTCTCTGCTGTCCTGGGAGGCCTCAGTGAAGAAAGGCCCGCCTGCCCGGAGCCACACAAAGCCAAGGCTACTGAGCCAGCAGCTTAGAGGCCAGAGCATCCTGGCCCCCCCTCAATGGAAGGCAAGTCCCCTCTTCGAGGCCCTGGGCCAAAGTCAGGAGGCCCACACACCTATAGTCCAAGCACCAGCCCTAGCATGGTCCCTGCATGGAGACACCCCAAGGGCTATTTAGGGCCTTCCACTGGTGAGCAGCTATGTAACGTGAGAGCCAGGAAGCCTGGGAATATGGAACAAAAGAAAACATGAGCCAGACTCTGTCTTGGCCCCTCTCAGACTTGATCAACATGGCAGATGCCCCTAGGCACTGATGAGGGGCAAGGTCTGAGCTCTTCACTCTTTTTTTTTTTTTTTAATATTTCATTTACTTATTTGACAGAGAGAAACACAGCGAGAGAGAAGAGCACAAGTAGGGGGAGTGGGAGAGGGAGAAGCAGGCTTCCCGCTGAGCAAGGAGCCCGATGTGGGACTCGATCCCAGGACCCTGGGATCATGACCTGAGCTGAAGGCAGACGCTTAACCGACTGAGCCACCCAGGCGCCCCTGAGCTCTTCATTCTTAAAAGGAAAAAAGAGGGTGCCCCCCAGAGCAGGATGCACTGAGCAGGCCTGCCTGCCCAGCCTAAGTGGGGTGAGAGGGACCCCATGTGTGCACACACCTCTGTGAGGTAGCTCTCAGGGCACTACATCCTAGGCTAGCCCAGGCCTCCGAGGCAGGAAGGAAGGTACCAAGCTGGTAACCAGAGTCCCTGGAGCGGGTGAGTGCTTTCAGTGGGACCTACTCTTTATTCTATATTTGGGCTCCATGCTCCCTTTGCCAGGGCTGGGAGAGTGGCAGCAGAGTCTGAATTTTCACAAGAGATTTGTTTTCACAGAGCAGGTCCTGATTAACAGTGAGACCTTCAAAATGGGCTGGAAGTTGGCTGTAACCAACTGACATTTTGTTTTTAAAAGAACCAGGCAGATCTGTTTCCAAGGCCTTTCCCTTTGAATCTTTGTTTGCATGCGGACCTGGGAACTGGCACCTACAGCCTCTTTGCTAATGAAATCTTAAATCATCCAGGTGACTGACAGAAGGTAGCCCATACTGCCCAGCCCAGGCCTCTCAAAAAAGCACACAACTCTTTAGCCTGGAGTCTGGAAGTTGCCATTCACCAGCAGTAAACAAACAGCAGTCAAAGGACTAAAATACAGTTCTCTCCCTCTTTTTTTTTTTTTTCTTTTGAGACCAGGGGAACCTGGCCAACATGCCTTCTTCTCCCACTGTAGATGACAGACTGTGAAGAAGTCTTGGTGTTTGGCAAAAGTTCTCCTTCCATTGTAAAGCTAATAAAAGAAAACCATGTGTTCAAACACGTCAGCCTTTTGCTAACAATCCTGCATCATTGGGCTCCAAATGTCAGAGAAATATCCTTGCTTCAGTTAAGTAAGGAGACAAAAATAATGTGACAGGGTAAAAAGAATTCAGATTTCAGGAGACAGGTTCCACAACACATATGTACATGAAGATGCCTTTTTACCCAATCTAACTAAGGCCCAAACTCTTTTTTAAGTGCCCCCCCCCCCACTTGAAGCCCCATGCTTATGGGGATGTTGACTCTAGTACAAGGGTGGGCCAGATTGTCTGAAGCCCATCAGTTTACTCCATTCCCAGATTGTCTGAAGCCCACCAGTTTGCTCCATTCCATGAACCCTATCATTAATGTTAGTTCAGCCACGTGACCTGAGCGGCCCAAGCAGTGTATGTCTCATAACCACTGCTGAGAATGTTGGACATGGAGTCTCTGCTCTTTGACATCAGAATATGGAGAGGTAAAGCCTGGAACATTTGCCACCAGGAGGAAAACAGTTTTAGAATAAGCCCACAGGAATGCAAACCAGTGCAGCCACTCTGGAAAATGGTATGGAAGTTCCTCAGAAAGTTAAAAAGAGAACTACCCTACAGTTCAGCAATCACACTACTGGGTATTTATCCAAAGAATACAAAAATACTGATTCAAAGGAATGTGTGCACCCCGATGTTTATAGCAGCCTTATTTACAATAGCCAAGACATGGAAGCAGCCCAAGTGTCCACAGATTGATGGATTGTTAAAGAAGTGGAGTATATAATATATATAATGGAATACTATTCAGCCATTAAAAAAGAATGAAATCTTACCATTTACAACGACATGGATAGAGCTAGAGAGTATTATGTTAAGCAAAATAAGTCAGTCAGAGAAAGACAAATACCATATGATTTCACTCTTATGTGGAATTTAAGAAACAAAACAAACAAGCAAAGGGGGAAAAAAAGAGAGACAAACCAAGAAACAGACTCTTAACTATAGAGAACACACTAATGGTTATCAGAGTGGAGGTGGGGGGGGGATGGATGAAATAGGTGATGGGGATTAAGGAATGCACTTAGGATGAGCACCAGATGATTATGGAATTGTTGAATCACTATATTGTTCACCAGAAACTAATATAACATTGTATGTTAACTAACTGGAATTAGGGGTGCCTGGGTGGCTCAGGTCACGATCTCAGGGTCCTGGGATCGAGCCCTGCATCAGGCTCCCTGCTCGGAGGGAGGCCTACTTCTCCCTCTCCCCCTCCCCCTGCCTGTGTTCCCCTCTTCGCTGTGTCTCTCTGTCAAATAAATAAATAAAATCTTTAAAAAAAAAAAAAACTAACTGGAATTAAAATAAAAACTTAAAAAAAAAAGAATTAAGCCCACAGTTGGTGAGTATCTAAAATGGTGCAGCAGCTATGGAAAAGTCTGGTTGTTCCTTAAAAAATTAATCATACAATTACCATATGACCCAGCACCTCCACCTCTGAGCATATGTCCAAAAGAAATGAAAGGGGGGACTCAAACAGATACTTGGTTCCCTATGCTCATAGCAGCACTATTCACAATAGCTAAAAAGTGGAAGGAACCTAAGCACCCATCAGTGGATGAATAAATAAACAAACTGTGGTCTATGCATCCAATGGAATATTATTCAGCCTTAAGAAGGAAGGCAATTCTTTTTTTTAATTGTTATGTTAATCCCCATACATTACATCATTAGTTTTTGATGTAGTGGTCCATGATTCATTGTTTGTGCATAACACCCAGTGCTCCGTGCAGAACGTGCCCTCCTCAATACCCACCACCAGGCTAACCCATCCTCCCACCCCCCTCCCCTCTAGAACCCTCAGTTTGTTTTTCAGAGTCCATCGTCTCTCATGGTTCGTCTCCCCCTCCAATTTCCCCCCCTTCATTCTTCCCCTCCTGCTATCTTCTTCTTTTTTTTTTTCTTAACATATATTGCATTATTTGTTTCAGAGGTACAGATCTGAGATTCAACAGTCTCGCACAATTCACAGTGCTTACCAGAGCACACACCCTCCCCAGTGTCTATCACCCAGTCACCCCATCCCTCCCACCCCACCCCCCAATTCATTTTTTAAGAATTCCTCATATCAGTGAGGTCATATGATACATGTCTTTCTCTGATTGACTTATTTTTCTCAGCATAATACCCTCCAGTTCCATCCACATCGTTGCAAATGGCAAGATCTCATTCCTTTTGATGGCTGCATAATATTCCATTGTATATATATACCACATCTTCTTTATCCATTCATCTGTCGATAGACATCTTGGCTCTTTCCACAGTTTGGCTATTGTGGACATTGCTGCTATAAACATCGGGGTGCACATACCCCCAAGAAGGAAGGCAATTCTGACCCATGCTCCAATATGGATGAACCTGAGGACATAATGGTCATTGAAATAAGCCAGTCACAAAAAGACTAATACTGTATGGTTCCACTTATAAGGTTCCTAGAGTAGTTCAATCCATAGAGACAGAAAGTAGAATGGTGGCTGCCAAGGCTGGGGGGAGGGAGAAATGGGAAGCTGTTGTTTAATGGGGACAGAGTTTCAGTTTTGAAAAATGAAAAGAGTTCTGGAGCTGGATGGTGGTGATGGCTGCACAGCAACTCGAATGTACCTTATGCCACCAAACTGAACACTTAAACAGAGTTAAGATGGTGAATTTCATGTTATGGGCCTTTTAACAAATTTTTTTAATTAAAAACTAAAAAAAAAATAGTAATTAATCCTACATACAGATGACAGCCAAACTGAGAGACCAGCACAGAAACAGACCTAGAGTCTCTTGATTAAACTGGCCCTGAAGCTGATCATTTCAAGAATTTCCATGATGTTTAAGCTTTTGGGGGGAGGGGCGCGGGGGGCGAGGGGAGAATGGCTTTTGTGTCGGTGTAAGGTTTCTGTAGGCCACTGGCCAAACAAAAGGGATGCAAAGGCAGCAATACCATGGAGTAGCTTAGCTAAACTCCCAACAGCCCCTTTATCATAACCAGCTATCCTTATACCCTTCTCACTTCCCCATCCCCACACACCCACTCTATGGCATACAAACGCTGGTCCCCACTTTCCAGCCTGAACTTGATGATGTAATAAATCAATTAAAACTTCCGTACTCACGTCGGCTAGGTTTGGCAGCCAGTCCCCTCTCCTTTTCCCTAAAGCGGCCCCACTCTCAATGTTCCAGGCACTACCTCCCCCTCATGTCTTCCCGCTACCCATGTGTTCAAGTTGTCCAGTTCCCTCCCTTTCTCTCACAACCCACTCCTGTTTCCAGCTTCTTTCCCACAATCTATAAACATACTCGTCTTCCCATGTTTCCCATGGTTAAATAAATACATTTCTTGACCTGTTATATTCTCTTCTAGCTGCCACCTTATCACTTGCCTTCCTTTCACAGTCAAGCAGCTCAAAATATTTGTCTGCATTCCCCATCTCTACCTCCCAGCATTTCCAGGCTGCGAGTCAGGCTTTCCCAACCACTCCAAGGGAAACCGTCTGTTAAAAATGCCACTCACCCCCTGATTGCTAAATCCAATGGATCTGTTTGTGTAGTCATTCTCTTACCTGAATTCCCAGTCCCATTTGTCATGTTTTCCTTGGTATTTCCTGCTCCCTCAGCTTCTGGAACAATAATTTTCTTTATAGGCTGTCCTCCTACCTCTCTGACATTCCTCCGAAACTCTTTTGTGAGATCCACTTTCTCTGACTCTCCCTGAGAGGTTGGGGTGCTCTACAGTCCTGCCCAGGGCCCTCTTCCCCTTTCATCCCACATAGTCATCCCAGTGACTTTATCCAATCCCATGTGTGCAGGAAAGGGTTGACTCAGGAGATCTGGGATCCTCAAACCCTGCACATTCCAAAGAAAGGTCTGACCCTTGCCTGCCTCCTAGAAGATAACCTCTATGCCCTTACAATATGCTACCTAACAAGTGCCTGTTTTTCTGGGGCCTTGGGCCATGCCAGATAGTTTCTGCCAACAATGTGATCTATGGTGTGGGTCTGGGGTCATCTGAGAGGCTGAAGTAGAGTAACTAAGGTCAGTCATATGGGCACCCTAGGCCTACATGACCAACCTCCCCCCCCCAAAAAAAACCCTGGACACCATGGCTCTGGTGAGATTCCCTGGCTGGCAATCCTCCATAAGTATTGTCACACGTCACTGTGGGGATCCACTGGAGGGAACAACTGGAAGCTCATACCTGGACTCTGCCCTCAACAGCTCTTGCCTTTGCTGATTTTCATCTCCTCCTTTCACTGTAATAAACCATAACCATGAGTATAACAGCTTTTCTGAGTTCTGCAAGTCCTTCTGGTGAGTCCTTGACCCTGAGGGTAGTCCTGGGGATGCCCGACACAAGATACTATGCCTAAAAGTCATATGCTGATGACTCAAGAATCCATATTTTTTCTGTTCATCTTTCCTAAGCACCAGTTTTAGACAAACATTACGACCAAATGTTTATAATGCTACAAATTCACATTGTCCAAGATTTATCTCCTTATATTCTGCTTCAAATTCATTTTTCCTCCTGTTTTGCTACAAACCCATGTCTGAAATCTGACAGTTACCTTACACTCCTGCCTCTCCTTGACTCCCACACCAAATCTGTGAGAGCAGCTTACTGACTTCTCAGGGCTCTTCCCTTCTTTCTACACCCACTGTTCCCCTTGATGCAGGCCCCCACCATTTCACCTGGAGCACACAATCAATACTCCCTGGAAAGATCTCCCTACCTCTAGGCCATGCTCTTACAACTATCCCCACTATAGACAAAATGAACCTTTTGAAAAAGAAAAACTAGACTTTAAGTTCAAGTAGGTGAAACATAAGTAAATATTAAGGTATAATGAACATAAAAACAGTATGAATCTATACTAATGAAGAGAAAGGCCATTAGTGAAAAAGACATTTTGGCAATTTTTATAGAGTTAAGAAGTGAATGAGAGCAGGTTAACAGATAAGTCAGAATGAAGAAAGACTCACCCCATTGTATAACCCTCCAAGAAGCTTTGGACTTTGGATCTTTCAATAAGAGTTGACAAAAATGTTTATGGGGGCGCCTGGGCGGCTCAGTCGTTAAGCGTCTGCCTTCGGCTCAGGTCACAATCCCAGGGTCTTGGGATCGAGCCCGGCATCGGGCTCCCTGCTCGGCGGGAAGCCTGCTTTTCCCTCTCCCACTCCCCTTGCTTGTGTTCCCTCTCTTGCTGTCAAATAAATAAATAAAATCTTTAAAAAAAAATGTTTATGAAAAGAAATTGAATTTGGGACCACTGCAGTGGGGTTGAGGTGGCAGATTCAGCCTCTCCTCATTCAGGAACTTAGGGAATGTACACCCAGATTCTGGGGCATTCTATCCTCACACCCTGAAGTGACTCTTGCTCATAGACAATACCCTATCACACACTGAGAGCATGCAGCCAAACTGTCCTTCTCAGGAAAAGAATGCCACCTGCACAGATAACACCAAGAGAAACTACCATTACCTGTACTACACACTGAGTCTTTCATTCCTAAATATGTACTTTTTTATTTGTTACCATGGGAATATGTTACATTATTTCGGCTTAAAATATTGTTGCAAAACTGGCTTATGTACTTCCCAGTTTAAAATCCTTCAATGGCTCCCCATAGCCCACAAGATAAAATTCCAACTCCTTTCCTGGCATCAAGAACTGCCTAGTCCAGACAATTTCCTCAAGCTCTACTGGTATTTTACATTCCATAGATACTGATGATCTGGCAGTTTTATGCTTCTTGGCCTTTATCCATGTGAGTCCCTCTACTCAGAACATACTTCTCCCAATCCTTTCCAGTGGGCACACATTAACATATCTCAAGCTTTAGCCCAAGTGAACCATAAGTGACACCCCCTTCTCTCCCAAAACCATGTAAAATCAGTCCCTTCCACAGATATTTTTATCAGTGTTCCTATGATATTTTATTGCATTTATAAGTTTACTGTCTGTACTTTGTGCTCCAGGAGAGCAGAAACCTCTATGCCCCGGACCCAGAATGGTAGAGGACCTCGTAAATCCCTGATGAACAAGTGAGCAAATGGCATTTTGGGATGGGCTTGTCATCCACTGTAGGTCTGATATTGGCTCCATCAGTTGTCTTATGCAAACCACATTTTATCTATCAAACAGAAAGAATATTACTAATGACAGTGGATGATTTTTATGAAGATAACAATAAGAAATGCAATTTATTGGGCGCCTGGGTGGCTCAGTTGGTTGAGCGACTGCCTTCAGCTCAGGTCATGGTCCTGGAGTCCCTGGATCGAGTCCCGCATCGGGCTCCCTGCTCGGCAGGGAGTCTTTAGAAGAAAAAAAAAAAAAAATGCAATTTATGAAGTACAGATGATACCAAATATTACCCAAGATGCTTCATACATTTTTAAAATTCATTTTCATAAGAATTCTGCAATATTGGTACTTTGTCCTCATTCTATAGTTGACAAAATTAAGGTTCAAAAATTAAGTGAAATAGCCATTTTAACATCTAGCATCTGGTGTACTATGGGCCCTCAGGAGATGCTAGCTCCCTTTTCTATCCCACTCCTCACAGCCCTAAGACATTGGGATAAGATAATGGAAGAAAGGAGGTGTCTGGGCCAGGAGACAGTACATGGGGTTAGGGTGACAGTAACATACTGAAAACAAGGAGATTAAGTCAAAGTTCATATACTGAATGCTAAGATCCTCCTTCTATCCAGGCTTCTTCCCCATCTTGGGCCCCAAATTTCTGGCAGCCAGTCTTTCTGCCACCATGTGGAAGGTCATAGTGCCTTCTCTGGACAATCTGACCAGCACAAAAAAGTGCCACTGAAATGGGCCAGCCAGGTCACCC
This sequence comes from Neomonachus schauinslandi, assembly GCF_002201575.2. Taxonomy (NCBI): domain Eukaryota; kingdom Metazoa; phylum Chordata; class Mammalia; order Carnivora; family Phocidae; genus Neomonachus; species Neomonachus schauinslandi. Next base: position 116,858,495 of record NC_058408.1, read on the forward strand.
TGCAATGAAGCCAGTGTGTTAATGAGCTTGTTTGTGCCCTATTCTTTGTTGTGTACACACAGCCGAGGTTGAGATATGGTCAATGCTCATATAGCTCTTGTTATGTGCCAGAAACTATGAGATAGTTCCCATTTTACAGGTAGAGAAAGAGACATGGAGATGTCCAAGAACATGTCCAAGTCCACACCATTGGAAGGAGAGGGGCACAGAGCCCACACTCCTCTTCTTTTGTTGGCATATATTATTATTTTACATGCATGATTTTCCCTGCTTTGCACCGTCCCTCTTCAACATTTTCCAATGTTTCTCCCACACAACCTTCTTCAGGAAGCTCCAAGAGGATGGGCTTTACCAAGTAAGGCAGCAAGCCAAAAGAGAGGAAGAGGAAGGATCCAGGAGACCCAAAGCTAGGAAGAAGGTGATGGAGATTCCCAGGATGTGGTGTCAGCAAGCTGAGAAGGCAGCCTATCTAGATTGGAGCAGGTCAGAAGGCTCCAGGAACAACTTCCATGAGAAAACCTACTCTGTAAAATACTAATTTGTATGAGCATATTGAGAGGAGATAGCTACATCTGAGGGAAAATGTGGTGTTGCATTAGTAATTACTAAAGAGGAAGACTAAACAAAAAAGAAGGCAGTTATTAACTCCAGGATCAAAAACAGTGCAAGAAGGAAAATTAATTCACTTAATTTATGAAATGGCTCCATTACAAATAGTGTTTACATGGTCAAAATAATATAACCCCTGAATATTGATCCAAAAATAATAGACCATAACTATATTTGGAGATGTGAGGGGATGTAGGGGTTCACCCAAGGTGGGGAAGTAGAAAGAGGGCCAGAATCTCAGCCTCCACATCAAGAAGTCAATGGATAATACCTACAACTGAAAACTGAAAAGACAGGATCTAACAATACAGTGTGCTTTGTAGAAATACAGAGGCAAATATGAAATAATCAGCTAAAAGAGGTACAAGTGGTTGACTCCAGGAAGCAGGCAAGAGGTACAGAGCTGCTGGGCTTTGTAACAAAACCTTTGAGTTATCACACTCTTTCAACTAGATAGATAGATAGATAGGCGATAGATATATGTATCTTTAATAAATACTCATACCTTCCAGATAACAGAAACTTGGGAAGAAAAACTAAAACTGCTCACCTTTTCTGTCTTTGGAGGAATGCTCCCCACAGGGAACACACATTTCACCTGTATTCCTCTATTACATGAACCAATGGTTCTCCAAGTGTGGTCTCCAAACCAGCAGCATCTGTATCACTTAGGAACTTGTTGGAAATGCAAATTCTAGGGCACAACCTCACACCTACTCAATAGAAAATTCTGGGGTGGAGGCCCAACAATCCTTGTCTTAACAAGCCCTCCTGGTGATTCTGATGCTCACTCACGTTGAGGGAAGCCCATACCAGGGCAGTTCTGCCTGGGACTGATGGGGATATCTGTTCAGTTCTGAGCTTCAGAATTAGAAGCTCCCTTGGCTAACAGCCTTAAAGCCACATCCTCCAACTAGGCTTTAATCAGTAATAAAAGTGATGTTGTGACCGCCAAAATAATAGTAATAATAATAGGAGAAGCAAAGAATTCAAAGAAAAAACATGAAACTGTAAACACAGTTTTGTTACTTTGCAAGTGTGAAAGCAAAACCAGAAGCTAAAAAGAATAAATCTCTCTACATACAAGTTAAAATCATTCACTAGTCAATCCACCAATATTGCCCAACAGTAAGTAAGATCAAAAGTGAAAGTCAAGGGGCACTGGGTCGCTCAGTCGGTTGAGTGTCCGACTCTTGGTTTCAGCTCAGGTCATGATCTCATGGGTCATGGGATCGAGCCCCGTATTGGGCCCTGCACTCAGCAGGGAGTCTGAGATTCCCTCCTCTGCAACCTCCCCACACTCTCTCTCTTTAAAATAAATAAATAAAATAATAAATAAATCATTTTTAAAAAGTGAAAGTCAAACAGAAAAAAATAATTGCTATACACATAATGAGCAAAGGGCCAAAATACACAGTAAGTTCTTAGAAATCAATAAACAAAGAAAACCAGCCCAGTTAAAAAAGGGGCAAAAAATTTAAAGGCAATCTGGAGCTTTGCTGTCCAACGTGGTGGCACTAGCCACATGTAACCAATCCAAACTGAGGTCTGTTCTAAGTGTAAAATACACACTGGATTTCAAAGACGTAGTGCTGAAAATGTAAAATATCTCTTTAATAATTTTTTATATTCTTTAAAAATATTTTATTTATTTATTTTACAGAGAGAGACATAGCGAGAGAGGAAACACAAGCAGGGGGAGTGGGAGAGGGAGAAGCAGGCTTCCCGCGGAGCAGGGAGCCCGGTGCAGGGCTCGATCCCAGGACCCTGGGATCATGACCTGAGCCGAAGGCAGATGCTAAACGACTGAGCCACCCAGGCGCCCCTAATAATTTTTATATTGATTATATGTCGAAATGATATTATTTTGGATATATTGGGTTAAACAATATGTATTATTAAAATGGATTTCACCATTTCCTCTTGTTTTTAATGTGGCTACTAAAATGTTTAAAATTATGTATGTGGCTTGTATTTGTATTTCTTTTGACAGTGCTGGTTTAGAGAATAAGAAATACAAGTGGTCATAGATTTATTAACAAGAAAAAATAGGAGGATTCAGTGCTGATTAGAGTGAAAAATTTTGGGGCGCCTGGGTGGCTCAGTCGTTAAGCATCTGCCTTCAGCTCAGATAGTGATCCCAGGGTCCTGGGATCAAGGCCCGCATCCAGCTCCCTGCTCGGCGGGAAGCCTGCTTCTCCCTCTCCCACTCCCCCTGCTTGTGTTCCTGCTCTCCCTATCTTTGTCTCTGTCAAATAAATAAATAAAATCTTTTTTAAAAAAAGTGAAAAATTTTGAAGAATAATATCTATTAATATTTTAAAAACACATACCATTCAATCCAGAAAATTCTCTTCTAGGATTTTACTACAGACCCACCTACATACATGCACAAAGATATGTACAAAGGAATGTTCATTGCAATGCCATTTGAGCCAGGAAAAAAGAAAAGAGCCTAAATGTTTGTCAAGAGGAAAGTGATTAAATACATACAAAGAAGTCCACCCAGTGGAATACTACACAACCAATGAGTAGAATGAGGTACAGAGCACCTGAGTGGCTCAGTTGGCCAAGCATCCAACTCTTGGTTTTGGCTCAGGTCATGATCTCAGGTTTGTGAGATCAAGCCCCCTGTCAGGCTCTGTGTTGGGCATGGAGTCTGCTTGGGATTCTCTCTCTCTCTCCCTCTCCCTCTGCCCTTCCCCTACCCCTCTCTCTGTCCCTGTCTTAAAAAAAATAATAAAGTAGATCTATAGGCACTAACACAGATGTGTGTCCATGACATATGTAGAGAGAAAATTATTTCAGATAATATACATAATATACCCTCATTTTTTGTTTATAAAAAGCCCTATATATGCTCTGTGTCGGAAGGCCTTACAGTTTTTATTTTACATGGTTCTGCATTTTATTGTCCCAATGAGCACATATTACTTTTGTGATTTAAAAATGCAGCTGCGAAGAAACATGAAATCTCCTGGGAACCGTCATCCATTGCATCAATTCCTCATTTTGTAAGTTAGGGGAACACTGAGGGGAGTAAGAATACTCAGTTGCCAGGCTCACCCCCCTCTCAGTGGAGGCTAATATCCCAGGTCTCACTCCAACCCACTTCAAAATGGCAGGAGACATTCCCACCAACTCTGCCACTGTTCGGCCGAGTGCTCTATCGCCTTCCTTCCCTTCACTCAGGACCTCCCACCCGGTCCTTCTGGAAGGCATGGCAGTGTGACCTCCAACTCTGTCATTTCCCTAAACTGCCATCAGCAAATCAGCAGGTCATTCCATGACTGGGACCACAGTTCCACTCTAAGCAGCCGATGGAAGTAGAAGGAATGAGAAGCTGGAGGAGAGCAATGAACCCAAGGACTGGGGCTCAGGCTTCCCCTTTTGGGGAAACTCCACCTTTGGAATGGCAGGTCTCTGATTACACTTGCACTTGCTTCTCATCCTCTAGTATTCTCACCTCCAAAAATACCAGTTTTTGTTCTGTTCACAGAACAGGGATCAGAAGAGAATTCTCTAATTCTCTCCTGTGCCTTCAAAAGCAAGAAGGACATTCATACCTTTTTCAGAGCTGGGAACTTAGTCTAAGAATCTTATGGGATGAGCACCCAGAATAAATGCCTGACACCTCAAGGTAGGGAGGCCATGAGGATGGAGTTCATCTTCAAAATTTTACGTTGTGTCTCCTAGGACCATTTCTGGTACTAAATATCAAATATCACCAAGAAATAGTCCCTAAAGTTCTGAGATTTAATGCAAAAGTTTCTTAGGATTACTCTTGGGAATTATATCTAAGAGGTAAGGGAAGCAAGACTGGGCAGAGAAAGAATTTGAACAGCAAGTTGGTTGCAGCAAAAAGTTCAGCTGATCCTACAGGAATCTTTGGAGCTAGAGTGGCCCTTTGGTGTTCTTCTCTCTTGAGGCCAGAGGTCTGAGCCTTGATACACTTCTCCTAATCAATCAGTCATTGGAGGCAGGCTGCCCACAGGAAGTGGGTAAACTTGGGCAAGACAGAGGGCGGATGCCCAAACTGGAATTTACCTGAGAACTGTCATCTGCCAACATGGAATGCCTCAGTCCTGGAGGGGGATCTGGGTGGCATACAACAGCATCTGCTACCCTCAGCATAACACTGTGAGTTAGGGAAAACAAGTCATTTTGCTACCTTTTTACAAGTGGGAGTGGATAAAGCCTTACTAGTATTTCCTTTTCCCGGCCCAGGGCTCTTTCCACTGAGGGAAAGGGAGAGGCTGAAGAGTTTATAGTGCTCTAGACTTCATAAAAACAAATGAAGACCAGATGGTGGGAGGCTCAAATCTTAATCCAGTAGAAGTATCTTTCAATTTGTCTCCCTGACTCCATTCTGGTCTCAATAGGCCACAGAAGAGCCCACAGTGTTGCTGAAAGGCAACTGAAGAGTTATGCTCTATTTAATAGAATTCAACATATAAGCAGCTAACATTTATAGAGCACTTGTATGTGTCAGACCTCATTCTAAGTGCTATATGTAAACACATATGCACATATATGCATACATATTATGTGTACTACACATACACATATATATAAATGCATGCACATATATTCATCTAACTCCCAGAAGAATCTCTGTGGAAGTTACTACGATTATCCCATTACAGATGAGGAAGCAGAATACAGAGACGTTAATTTGCCCAACATACTGGTAAGTCAAATGAACCTTTAGCTTCTAGCTCATTTATCCTTTCTATACATCCTTTGCACACTGGCACTTTGTCCGCTCCAGAGCTAAGGTCTAGTCCTTAAGTGCCCCTTAAATGTGATCGTCTTTCTATGTATATAAATAACATAAAGTTTCTACTTATGGGCTCAGTTAACTCTGCGGGAGATCAGGGCAGTATTTCAGCATGAATAGCTCTCATGGATCACAGATACCACAGCACCAGCATAATGACCACCATCAGGTAAACCCCTGCAGTTACAGAGGGTGGGTGGGCACAGGGACATGCTCTTCCATAGCAGGCCGGGGTGGAACTCTGTGCATAGGACAGAGTTAATTAAGTGGAATGCGTTCAAGAGGGAGAAAGATCAGCACAAACAGGAAGACAGCAGGCTGTTCCCTTGCTTTCTGTATGCCTTGCTTTTACCCTCGGGTGACTGCATTCAGGAGCCCTGTCTCCTCTATGACTTACACACTGATGACCCCCCAAACATCCAGCCGGGACCACTGGTCCAGCCCAAACCACTATCCTGGATGTCAGACCCAAACACTGAACTGCCTGGTAAACTTCTCTACTTGAATGTGAATGTACCAAAGAAATACGGGTACCTCCAAAAATGATCTCACTATGTTTCTCATCCCCCAAACCCACTTCTTTGGGTTTTCAGTTCTGGTTATTGGTGCCATTATCCACCCAGCCACCCCAATAAAAACAGAGGATCATCCTAGATGTCATTTTCCGACAGCCCCTTCTGTTGGCTGACAATCCCTTTAACCTTCCAGCAGGAGCAGACCACATACAAAACAGTTGCCAGTAAGTTTTTGCCTGCCCTCAAGGCAATCTGACAGCATCTCTGTCTGTTATGAATTTCCTCTATAAGTTATAAGTCCTGGAAAATAATGCTTTCTCTAGTCTCATATGCCAATGAGAGATAACATCAGTGACAAGGTCTCTAGATTCATAAATTATAATGTAGAAACCTACCAATAACTGAAGCCAAAATGGAATCTAGTAAGTAACTTATGTAACGAGAAGAACCAACTGAAGAGCCTATTTAAACAATACAGTCTCCTGGGATATACCCAGGTAAGGCTGCCAGATAAAATGCAGGATGCCCAGTTAAATTTGAATTTCACATAGGCAATGAATAAGTTTGATTGTATGTCCCATGTAATATTTGAGATATATATTTTTAAAAAATTGTTTATTTGAAATGTAATCTAGCTGAGCATCTTGTACTTTTATTTGCCAAATCTGGCAAGCCTAACAGGCCTACAGAATTAAGTCTTTTTAGAGCTCTTGGGATGGGCTTAATAATCTAAAATTTCAAAGAAATCCTCATATAATTCTGGTGATCAGTTCTGATCACTGCAGGACCCCGGTGAGGAGTCCTTTCCCAAACTCCCTGCCAGAGCTACACAGCCCCCTCAGACTCAGGGGGACTCCGTACATCATACCAACTAGCATTGCTGAAGCTTCTAATGGGGCCTAGATGCAGGCAAAGCTGGTTCAGTGATTGCTTTGTAGCTTTGGGAGGGACAGTGGTATGTCTGAATAAATTAAAAAAAAAATTTCCTGATTGAAGTATAGTTGATACATAATGCTACACTAGTTTCAGGTGTAAACACAGTGATTCAACAAGTCTATTCATTATACCATGCTTGCCACAAGTGTAGCTACCATGTGTCACCATATAACAATACCATTGACTATATTCCCTGGGCTGTACCTTTTATTCTCATGACTTATTCATTCCATAACTGGAAGCCTGTATCTCCCACCCCCTTCACTTATTTTGCCCATTCCCCCACACCCCTCCCTTATGGCCAAAAAATTAATAATAATTAATTGAAATTTTAAAACTGTGTTTTTCCAGCCTTACCGCCTTGGAAAACCACTTAAGTTCTGTGATCTTCATTCATTTATTTTTTTTCATTCAAGAGATATTTATTGAGTGCCCTTTCTGGGCAGATTCCTCTGCCAAGCCCTAGGGATACAACAATGAATGAAGCAGGTGTGGTCCCGCATTCATGGAGGGCACAAACGTATAACAGACAAGGAACTAAAATTATGAACGCTGCGAATGACATAAACAGAGGCATTGCACCGGAGCATGGTGTGGGCGGGGCATCTGAACTCAGTGGCGCTGGAGGCTGTCTCTGAAGAGATGACATTTAAGCTGACATCTGCAGGATGAAGAGAAGCCAGCCAAACAAGGAGTGAGGGAAGCCCATTCCAGACATCAGAACCAATGTAAGCCATTGGGCCTAAGTGCATTAACCATATCTTTTCTTTTCAGTACACTGACACTTTGACATTTAAGTCCTTGCTGACCCTGGAGGGACTGCCTCTCCCCAGTTTAGCCAATTCCTAGAGATAGTAAACAACTCATCTGTAAGTGGGTCTTTCACATGCAAACCAACCAATACAGAGCCCACACCCCCAAACACCTCCTTTATGGAGTTCTCCTGCAACATTGCCGAACTCACTTATTGGTTTCTAGGAGCTTTTTTGCACATTCTTTAAGATTTTCTATGTAGATAAGCATGTCACCTGGCAAATAGAGACAGTTTCATTTTTTTCCTTTTAGATCCGTGAGCCTTTTATACCTTTCTTGCATTATTGCCCTGGCTAAAACTTCTAGCATTTGTTGAATAAGAGCAATGAGAACAGGGGTACCTGGGCAGCTCAGTCGGTTAAGTTTCAGCTCAGGTCATGATCTCAGGGTGTTGAGATCGAGCCCGGAGTCAGGCTCCTAGTTCAGTGGGGAATCTACTTGAGATCCTCTCTCTCTCCCTCTCCTTCTCTCCCTCTCACTCTCAAATAAATAAATCTTTTTAAAAGAGAGACAGAGAGAGTAATGAGAACAGACATCCTTGTTTTTTTCCCTGTCACAAAATGAAAGTACCATGAAGGATAATGTTAACTATAGATTTTTTTTTAATAAATGCTCTTTATCAAGTTGAGAAGTCCCCTTCTATTCCTATTTTTTGGAGAGTTGTTACTACTAATGGATTTTGGCAACTGCTTCTTATGCCCCAATTGATCTGATCATGTGATTTTTCTTCTTTAGTCTATTACTATGGTGAATTACACTGACTACATTGATTGATTTTTTAATATTGAACCAGTGTTGTATCCCTGGGATAAATCCTACTTGGTCACAATGTGGTACCTTTTTATAAATTACTGATTTCATTTGCTAGCATTTTGTTAAATTTGTGTCTATATTCATAAGCGATATTAGTGTATATCGTTTTCTTTTTCTTTTTTTCTTTTTTTTTTTTTACTGTCTGGTTTTTTGTATCAGAGTATTACTAGCCTCAAACAAATAAATTGTAACGGGTGCCCTTCTCTTATATTTTCCGGAAGACACTATGTAGAATTGGTACTAATTCATCTTTAAAACATTTGGTAGAGGGTGCCTGGGTGGCTCAGGTGGTTGAGCGTCTGCCTTCGGCTCAGGTCATGATCCTGGAGTCCCGGGATCGAGTCCCGCATCGGGCTCCCTGCTCCTTGGGAGCCTGCTTCTCCCTCTGCCTCTCTCTCTCTCTGTCTCTCATGAATAAATAAATAAAATCTTAAAAAAAAAATTAAAACATTTGGTAGAAACATCTAGTAAAACCATCTGGGCTTAGATTTTTTTCTTAAGAGATGTTTTAATCACACATTCACTCTTCTTAAAGTTTTCTTAACATTTTTTAAAAGACTTTATTTATTTGAGAGAGAGAGAGAGCATGAGAGAGAGAGATACGAGCAGGGGGGGAGGAGTAGAGGGAGAAGCAGGCTCCCCGCCGAGCAGGGAGCCCGACGCGGGGCTCGATCCCAGGACCCTGGGATCCTGACCTGAGCCGAAGGCAGACGCTTAACCACCTGAGCCACCCAGATACCCAATCTCCTTAAAGTTACAGGGATAATCACATGAACTGTTTTGTTTTGGTGAGTTGTGGAATTTGTGCTTTTTGAGGAATTGGTCCATTATATCGAAGTTGTCAAATTCATGTGTATGGAATTGTTTGCAGTATTCCCATGTCGGTGTCTGCAGGCCTGTGGTGATATGCCAGAACTCACTTCTAATATTAATAATTTGTGTATCCTTTCTTTTTCCCTGTCAGTCTTTTTAGAGTTTTATCAATTTTATTGATCTCTTCAAAGAAACGGCCTTTTATTTCACTGATTTTGTTTCTTGTTTTTCTGTTTTCAATGTCAATTAATTCTGTTCCTATCTTTATTTATTCCTTTCTTCTGCTTGCTTTCTAACATTTTCAAAGCTTGAGGTGGGAGCTTAGATTATTGATTTGCAACTTTTTCTTTTTCTTTCTTTTTTTTTTTTTTTTTTTTAAAGATTTTATTTTTATTTATTTGAGACAGAGAGAATGAGATACAGAGAGCATGAGAGGGAGGACGGTCAGAGGGAGAAGCAGACTCCCTGCCGAGCAGGGAGCCCGATGCGGGACTCGATCCAGGGACTCCAGGATCATGACCTGAGCCGAAGGCAGTCGCTTAACCAACTGAGCCACCCAGGCGCCCCAACTTTTTCTTTTTCTAATGCATTCATTTAGTGATATAAATTTCCTCTCAGTAATGCTGTGCCCCCACAAATTTTGATATGTCATAGTCTCACTTTCACTCAATTCAATGTATGTTTTAAATTCTCTTGGGACTTTCTCTTTGACCCAAAAGATTTTTGCAAGTATGCTGTTGAGTTTCCAAGTGTTCAGAAATTTTCCTGTCACTTTTCTGTATTGATGTCTAGTTTGATTCCATTATATCAGAGAATGTCTTCTGGTGACTTCAATTCTTTAAAATTTGTTGAGGCTTGTTTTCTAGCTTAGAATATGGTCTATCTTGGTATATATTTTGTAAGCCTCGAAAATAATGTGTATTCTGCTATTGTATTCTGCTAGTTGTCCTAGTAATTAATGGGGGGGGGGCGTTAAAGCCTCCAACAATAATTGTGGATTTGTCTATTTATCTATCAATTTTTCCTTCACATATTTTGTAGCTCTTTTAAGATTACCTTGCCTTCTTGGTTTATTGACCCATCATCATTATACCATGTCCCTCTCTGTCACTGGTAATTTTCTTTGCTCTGAAATCTACTCTATCTGATATTAATATAGCCATTCCTGCTTTCTTTTGATTAATGTTTGTATGGCGTACCCTTTTTTATTCTATTGCTTTCAACTGCCTATATCATTACGTTTGATATGAAGTTAATTAATCATGAGAAAACTTCAGACAAATGCAAATTGAGAGACATTCTACCAAATAACAGGCCAGTATCCTTTAAAAGTGTCAAGGTCATGAAAGAGAAAGGAAAAACAGAAACACTTCCAGATTGAAGGAGACTAAGGAAACATGATGACTACATGTGGTGTCCTGGATAGGATTCTGGGACAGAAATAAGACATCAGTGGAAAAACTGGTGAAATACAAATAAAGTCTGTCACTTACTTACTAATACTCTACCATTGTTAATCTCTTAGTTTTAATCATTGTGCTATGGTTCTTTAAGATGTCAATATTGGTGAAATCTGGGTATACAGGAGATCTCTGTATTATTTTTGCAATTTTTCTGTAAGTCTAAAATTATTTCCAAATAAATTTTTTTTTTAAAAATCCCCACCCCTAGCTCAGTCGCTCAGTCACCAGACCAAATGTCTGAAGTGAAGGTCTACACTGCCCTTGAGTATGGTGCTCAATTACCTCAGTATAACCCTAGTCACTTATAAAAGTTTGTGCAGCTTTGCATCAGCTAATGCCCCTTTGGATCCTTCCTCTGCCCTCCTACCCCAACTGCAGTGGAGACCCACCACCACCTTCCCTTGCCTCTTCAGTGGTACTTCCAGACATCACCCACCTCCGCATGCACATAGGTAAGAATGAGCTATCTGGTGACTTAGGCTCTCGGGGATACTACAGAACTATGACTCCACATAGATTTTTAAAGCAGGAGGAAAGAGGAGTGAGAATTGCTGGAGTAGTTGTAATGGTTAATTTTATGTGTCAGCTTGATTGGACAAAAGGATTCCCAGATAGCTGGTAAAATATTATTTCTTGGTGTGTCTGTGAGGGTGTTTCCAGAAGAGATTATCATTTGAATTGGTGAACTGAGTAAAGAGATTGCCCCGCCCCCCCCCCCCCCCCCCCCCCCCCCCCCCCCCCCCCCCCCCCCCCCCCCCCCCCCCCCCCCCCCCGCCACTGTGGGCGGACATCATCCCATCCATCCTTTGAGAGACTGAATGAAACAAAAAGGCAGAGGAAGGAAGAATTTGCTCTCTCTGCTTGAGCTGAGACATCTATCTTCTCCTGCCCTTGGACATCAGTGCTGCTGGTTGTCTGGCTTTTAGACTCAGATGGGGACTTACATCATCAGCCTCTTCCCCCAAATTCACCGGCTGAATCACACCACCGGCATTCCTGGTTCTCCAGCTTGCAGATGGCAGACAGATAGACTGTGGGACTTCTTAGCCTCCTTAGCCACATGAGCCAATGCCTATAATAAATCTCATATATATGTACCCTCTTGGTTCTGTTTCTCTGGAGAACCCTGATCATACAGTCATACAGTGATCATGCTAACCCTAACCCAGACTCCTCTTGGCTACAATGCCTCTAATGTTTCCTGCCTCTTGGAGTAATGCTCAAAAGCCTGATGTGACATTGACATCGCTGTACAAGCTGGTCCCAGTGTAGGTGCCTTAGAGCTAGTAACCTTCCATGCCAGGTAACAGCCACTTTGTCACTTTTCAACCCCTTGGCTGAGATTCATCACCCTCAGACCTCAGGCCTTCTCCTTCACTTTTTGTGCCTCCTTGGTCAGCTGACCCCTCTATTGCCCAGGCCACATTCTGCCCATTGAGCTCTGCCTCTGAAGACCCAGTTAAAGCACCCAGATTCCAGGCCATAGAAAGCACACATTTATTTTCCTATTTCCTAGGTCTTTTCTTCTTTGTCTTAGCTGCAACTTGGAGCAACCAAAGAAAAGTCCTTCCTAATCACTTCCAGGCTTCCCCCCTGGGAGGTGGGGGGGTAGATGGCAACTTGCTTTGAATTCTAGCCTCCTTGTAAACCCATGTAGCAGCAAACAATATCAACAGAGATGTTGCACATCCTGTCAGCAATGGCTAAATATAACTTAATTTTACATATAAAATTTTAATTCAAAACTGATGAATCAGGAACCATTTCAGACATTCTCAACTTCTCTAAAGATTCTGTTTTCTTTCCAAAACCCATCCCATCAGCTCCTTAATTCAGCTCTGCACTTTCTTCCCAGAACTCCTTAAATCATTCCACTTTCATTTCTTTCTTCATTCCGCACCCCACCCCCCATTGGCCTCCCTCTCTGATTTTAAGATTTTTGTTTTCTTTTCACTGCCCACTGAAATAACTTCTCTGTCATGTTCGGCATTGTTCTTTCCAGAATTACTAAATCATGCTTCCACTTTCGCTTGTTTCCTCCATTTCCCCCTCCTGCTCCCACCCTGATGGCATCGGTTTATTGACTTTGGATCTGCTGGCGCTTTAGATCTTTGGTAGGTTGAAGAGGAGACTTGCACGTTTCCCTCCACGTGTTTAGCCAGCGGATTGCAGTTGGCAGCAGCTCAGACATTGCTGTGTGGCCTTTCGCAATGCTGTTTATTTGTTTGCTTGCCCTTGGGTTGCTTAATAGCAGTCCCTTGCCAACATACTTTAGAATAGGATGCGTGGCTATATGGCCTTTGTGTCACCCTGTCCACTCACCACTCACTGGAAGTCTACTTACAGTCTTCATCCCAAATCTTCCCACATGCCCCATTCCTCCCATGCCTTCTCCATCCTATCACCATAGGTCTCAGTTCTGTCAGCCCTGTTTGAGATTCAGCTCTGAGTCTGTCGGACTTGACCCTCTGTGATAACAACCATTTCCCCAAATGGACCAGTCAGGCTTTCTGTGTAAATCTGACCCTCTCAAGCTTCCATGGCAACTTGTACGTGTGCATTGCTAGCTTTGAAAATGGTCTGAAGAACATTCTGCCATATTTGCTGTGTCTCTCCAGTTACAGAGTTATAGAGCCTACAAGTGTGCCTGTCATGGTGTCGCATACAGAACTGGTACCTGCTGGTCATGCACTATTGATCTCTCCCCGTGCAGGGTGATAACCCACGTGCCCTACAACATGTGAATGGATAGTCTGACCACGGGACTGGGAGCCAGAAGAAAGACCTGGGACTAGTCCTATATTCTTCTACTTCCCAGGCAAGTAAAATCACTGCTCTGAACATCACCTTCTTAATTTTTTCAAATAGAATGGCAGTAACTCCTGTGGTTAATTCACAAGGCTCTAATGAGAATCAAATGAGATAACATGTGTTGGCAAAATGTTGCTGAAAATTCTCTATAATGATAAGATATAATTATTTCCATTATCATATTGTTGCTTCAGATAAGTAACTGTGCTTTCATTTGTCAAATTCCAGTCCTTTGGGGCGCCTGGGCAGCTCAGTCAGTTAAGCATCTGCCTTCCGCTCAGGTCATGATCCCAGGGTCCTGGGATCGAGTCCCGCTTGGGGCTCGCTACTCAACGGGGAGCCTGCTTCTCCCTCTCCCTTTGCCCCTCCCCCTGCTTGTGCTCGAATGCTCCCTCTCTCTCTCAAATAAATAAATAAAATCTTAAAAAAAAAATTCCAGTCCTTGATCTCTATAAGTAATATAACCATCTCCTCTCATACAAGGCATGCTTGCAGGCACTGAGGACACTTTAACCAAGAGAAGGAATGGTAGACAAAGAACCTATTACCACCACAGACATTTCAAAATATTGCACACAACAGGAGTTAGACATGTTCTAATTTCATATTCTATGTGTACAAGAGACCAGAAGATTTAGTTCAGCTTAGATTAAGGACACATTTATAGCAGTGGGAATGTTACCCTGGACAGTGGCTCCCACAATGAGCATTGCCCAGGCCAATTCTGCCTTTCCAGATGTTCTGCTATACAAATAACCAGTATCTAACATGACTGTATGCTTCATAAATATTACTTGTTTTAACCCCCAACACAACACTACGCAATAGGTATTATAGTGCCATCCCTCAACTGAGCATCAGAGAGGTTGAATAACTTCCCCAAAGCCACACAGCAGAGCAGGACTGGAACTCACATCTGCCTAACTAGAAAGCCCAGGCCTTCTCTACAGCTACATCCCTTGTAGATGTGCGGGGGGCATCTGCACTGGGAGAAGGCTGTTGGCTGTTCAGGCCACTTTAAAGATGCCCCCAGCATGAAGCCTCAGGGCTCCTCACGTCCCTTTTCCATGCTGTGCTGTTTCTTTTAACTGTCACTTTTTCTCTGATTGTAGAACTTGGGCTTCAGATTCTGAGAGTCAGTAATACACGGCTGCCCCAGTGTACGATACCCTCCTTGCCCTCTCTTAGATCCATGAAGGAAATTCATATGCAGCCTGTTCTCCATCCTTTCATACTCTTGTAATCTTTGAAAGTACAACTTGTACAGTTCCTGAGAGGCATTCTCTTTCCCTGAGTAACATGGTTGTTATGTTCTTTTTCTTTGGAAGGTCATTAATACTTCAAACTCTCTTCCCTTCCCAGTAAATGAAACCTTGAAGGTTGTGTCCCATGTTTTCATCAGTCTGCTTGTCACGCACGGGAGAGGGAACAATCACAGTAGTGTCAGGAACAACAACTAGGAGAATGCGAGGTACCGAGCAGTGTGCCAGATGCCATCGGTATCTTATCTGGTTTAATGCTTCCCACGTCCCCATGTTGTTGCTGATGAAGAAAATCTGCACATGGATGTTTATAGCAGCTTTATTCATAATCACCAAAACCTGGAAGCAACCAAGATGCCCTTCACTGGGTGAATGAACAAATAAAGGGTGGTACATCCGGATGATGGAATATTTATTCAGCACTAAAAAGAAATGAGCTATCAAGCCATGAAAAAACATGAAGGAATCTTCAACACATATTACTAAGTGAAAGAAGCCAATCTTTGGATTCCAGCTGTATAACATTCTGGAAAGGGCAAAACTACAGAGATAGTAAAAGATCAGTGGCTGCCAGGCTTAGGGAAAAGGGAGGGATGAATAGGCACAGAGGATTTTTAGAGGATTAAGGCTATTCCATATGATAGTATAATGGTGTATACCTGTTATTATACATTTGTCCAAACCCACAGAATGGACACCATCAGACGTGAACCCTAATGTACACTGTGGACTTTGCGTGGTTATGATGTGTCAGTGCAGGTTCATCACTTATAACATCTGTAGCACTCTGGTGGGGATGTTGACAATGGAGGAGGATGTGCATGTGAAAGGTAGTGGACATATAGGAAACCTCTGTACTTTCCTCTCAATTTTCCTGTGAACCTAAAATTGCTCTAAAAAATTAAATTTTAAGAAAAAGTGACACTTGGATAGGTTAGGAAACCTTAGGTGTCCTGCCCAAAGCCTCATGCCAGTGACTGGCAGGGTTAGAATCTGGAGTCCCGTCTTGTCTGGCTCCCTCGCTCTGCCTTCTCATGAGTCCCTGAAAACCAAGTGGTCCCTGACTTAGCTTTGCCTTTGAGTATTGGCCTTGCATGGGCTCCTGCACCACAAGCAGTTTCTCTTTCCGGTCTGTGGGCTGATTATGTGTCAGGAGCAAGGGGTGATGGCCCTCAGAGTGCCCACCTGACCGATGAGAAGGAACTGGAATGAAGGCAGCCCTGGAGGCTGCCGCCTTTCCATCTGCTGGTAACATCAACATTGAAACAGGTGCCTCCCCTCTGTTGAGGAATAGAGTTCAGAAGATCAAGGTCCAGGCCAGCGCCAGACTAGGCCTGACTTGATGGGGGCAACCCTCTTATTGATCATTTCAGGGGGCTTCCCAGAGCAAGTGAGAGCAAGTGCTAGAGCTGAGTGAGGTCGCACTCAGAAAAATGTGGATATCTACACAATAGAGTCAGCAGACTTTATTCCCTGGACAAATAATTTCTTCATAACCTGGATGATTTTATCCATCACCTCTTAAGGGTAAGACATGACTGGTTTCCTTGTACCACCAGAGGAAATTCTCCTCAGAAACCTGGTGCTTGCTGGGGAAACTACGAAGTATTCTGGGCGAATATAATACTGATTTCGAACAACCGTAGCTGAAGTCATCAACAAGCACAATGGTCATTGTACAGACAAGAATCAGGGCCATATTTTATCTCTAGGTAAAAACTATTTTTAAGGTATTTCATAAATCACTGGCAAGGTCAACTGTACTAAACATTCCAGAACACACAGGGGAAATCTCTGTGGGCGTGCCCAGGCCTCTGGGCTACAGCGATGCATTGTTCTGACGCTTCCTGCACCCTGTTTGGAGCTGTCCGGTCGTCAGCAAGTCTGCAGGGCCTGCCCGTGACAGGGCCCGTGGTAGGAGGCAGGCCCAGTGCGCTGGCCCCGAAGGTGCTGACGGCACCAAGGTGCACACCACCAGACTCACCCCCTGCAGGCCTGCTGTGTTCATGAAGCAAATGGGAGCCAGAGCAGTCCGCAGGGGGGTGGTGCGCATCAAATGAAATACTAAACACAGAGCGCTTTGCACCCAGCCTGTCATAAGGTTGGTGCTCACCAGGGGTCAGGAGTAAGGGCACTGCTCCCACTACCAGGCCCCACTGCATTATCTTCCTGATGCTTGATATAGTTCACGAATAAACGAGTGCATACATGAATAATGAAACACAAATGAGTGAAGAACTCCCTATTTTTGTGGATGAGGATATCAAGAGTCAGAAGAACTACGTGATGTAGCCTCCCTGAGACCAAGGTGGCCAAGGAAATATAAGTGGGAGTTGTGAGCAAAACTTCAGGAAAGTAAGTTAGGAGGGAGACTGACATGTAGCATGAGTCTTTCTGGCTCTCCTGTCTCTCCTCTCTCTAGGTGTGAGGATACAGATGTGATGGCTTGAGCTCTAGCAGCCATTCCAATCTCTGAGTTGACCTTGAAGAAGTTGCAGGCAAGGGAGACAAAACTTAGAAGATACCTGTGTCCCTGATATCTGTGGGGCCACCATGTTGTCCCTGGACACACATCTCACTTTTTACATGGCAGAGGGGAAATACCCTTCCATCTGATTTCAGACATTATTATGTTTGGTCTCAATTACTAGAAGCCAAATACATTTCTAGCTGAAAATATTCTGTGACATGGCCATCTCTTGATTTTGCTCCTCGCAAACTGCCTGTCCATTCTCAGCCTCCTTTGCTGGGCTCTATTCCTCTTCCTTCGCAAAATACTGGATTCATATAGGGCTCAGGCCCAGGCCCTCCTCAAATCCCACAGCTTAAAGTATGATCCACAAGCCAGTGATATCCAGAGTGACATTACCATCTCAGACCTCTCTCCCAGACTCACATCTAACTGCCCAGCTGGCATCTTCAAATTAGCATGTCCAGAAGAGAACCTCAATATTCCTTACCCCTCACAAATATGTTTCTCTACCCCCTCCCCCATCTCAGGAAAGGGTCCCACAGTTGCTCAGGCCGAAAGGCTAAAAACTTCTGGACTTCTGGCTCTCCTTCAAGCCATCAGCAAGGTCTGTCGCTTCAGAGCATAACCCACATCCGGCCACACGTCCCCATCCCCTGACTAACTAATCCCCCACCCTGGGCTCCCCAAATCTCTGCAGGCCCTTGCCACCTACCCTGCACATGGTGTCAGAGAGTCACTTTTCTGTGCAGACCCTTTAACGGGGTCCCGTGGCCCTAAGAATACAATCCACACACCTCACCATGGCACCCAGGGCTCTGTGATCTACCCTCACCTCCCCACCTCTGCCCACATCTACCACTTTCCAGCCACGCTGGCTTCCTCCTCTCTCCTTCTAGGAAGTGCCAGCCTCATTTCCCACTCAGGACCTTTGCACTCTCTGTCGCAGCTACCTAAATGTCTTTCCTGAGGATCATGACAGGAATGGTACCTTTGACCCTCACACTGCTGCTCAAATATCACCTCCTTGAGGTCTCCACCACTGGCCCCCGTGTCCAAGGAGCCTTCCAGTGGCTCCACTCCTCCCCATCAATTTACCTTGTCTATTTTCTTTGTGACTTCATTACTATCTGAAAATAGTCTTATCAATGTCTTCGTTTTCTAGTGCATTATTTAAAAAGCATACCTCATAAAAGCAGGAATTCTGTTTGTCTTCATCCTGGCCTCTAAACCTGGCCAGCTCAGAGACTTCTCAGTCCACAGGTATCCATAAGGAATTCAAGAGCCATGCCATTTTTATCAAGTGACAACTTTTGTTCATTATGTATCTTTAACCTTCCTTCTGATCTCTGGCTCTGCCATTCAAATTGACAACATGTAGACATTTATCAATTGACCTCTCCACCTCAGAGTTCTTATGTTTGATTCTTTTCTCAGCTCTAATAGTAAAAGGTTTAGCATGCTTTCAGAGCCCTTGCATATAAAAATGTTTTTGTCTTAACATATAAAAGTTAAATTGGGGGTTATAAACATAATTTCTCTGAAAACTTAGACATTGCCCCGTTGTCTTCCAAAATTTACTGCTGTGAATGAATAATCTTACATTATCCTGATGGGTGTTTTTTATTCCTTTTCTGAGTAATGTGTACTCTCAGATTGAACACTTTTATACCCACTTTTAAATCACTGGTTAAATTACTAGGATGTATCGGGGCGCCTGGGTGGCTCAGTTGGTTAAGCGACTGCCTTCGGCTCAGGTCATGATCCTAGAGTCCCTGGATCGAGTCCCACATCGGGCTCCCTGCTCGGCAGGGAGTCTGCTTCTCCTTCTGACCCTCCCCTCTCTCATGTGCTCTCTCTCATTCTCTCTCTCTCAAATAAATAAATAAAATCTTAAAAAAAAATTACTAGGATGTATCTATGTTTGGTTGGGTTTTGTTTTTTTGTAGCATATTTGCCTTAAATATCATTATTTAAAAGTAAGCCTGCGAGGGGCGCCTGGGTGGCTCAGTTGTTAAGTGTCTGCCTTCGGCTCAGGTCACGATCTCAGGGTCCTGGGATCGAGCCCTACATCGGGCTCCCCGCTCTGCGGGAAGCCTGCTTCTTCCTCTCCCGCTCCCCCTGCTTGTGTTCCCTCTCTCGCTGTGGCTCTCTCTGTCAAATAAATAAAATCTTTAAAAAAAAAAAAAAAAAGTAAGCCTGCGAACCAAGTAGATTTTCCCAGGTTGAGAAGTTTTCAAACATTGTATCTTTGGATATTGCTTCTCTCTACTTGTTTTGATTTCTTCCTTACAATAGCCATATTATTCAAAGATTGATTCTCCTTTTATTCGGCTCTGTAACTATTATGTTTCATACTATTAGTTTCATCCCTTTGCCCTTTTCCAGTGAATTCTAGGAGCGCAATTTAAGTCTGTCCTCAATATCACAGCATTTTTCTGCTGGTTCAGTTCCTCCCTTTACTGCCACTGAGAGATTTTAGATCTGCTGTCACATGTATGTTTCTTTGAATCCTTTTCCTCATCTGAGCTCATATCTCAGCCTGTTGCTTTTTCATCCTCCTGATCTCTTTTAATATTCTCACATATTCTTGAAGCTCACTAAGATCACGAAATATTGATCTTCAAATTATTTTTTATTTCCTTCTAAAAAGAAGTTTTCAAATAGTTGTGTTTTCAAATGTCATCTGTGTATTCCAGTTGAGAACTTTCTCATTGGTTCTCTAGTGATACAATTCTTTTGTATATTCATCCTCCGTAAAGATCTTCTTGACAGAAGATATGCATCACAATTTTACCATTTTTGCCCATCTCCTGATCCCCTGATCCCCTGGATAATGCCCCCTGCAGAGCTAAAGCCAGAAAGCAAAGTTGGTTCATGCCCCTGTCCCAATGTCACTGGTTTGGTGGCTGGCACTCATTTGGTGGGCTGATGATGGTCAGGTTCTCTGACACACTGAGGGGCAATTTATGCCCTCATAAAGATGGGGAGGGGCCTGGTTTTCTTCCAGCAGATACAATGCACAGAAGACATAACAGCCTGGCCTTAGCCTGGCCTGAAGCATTGATCCTTTGGGGACCATATCTTTCAGGATTTGTTGTGACATGCTCATGCCTGCCCTCTCATCTCCTCCAGATTGCAATGGTCAGGGAGGCAGGGATGGGGGTAGGGTGCTATTCAATACTCTGTTGGGTTCGTGGTTTCTTTAGATTTTGGGGGAGGGGGCCACCAAGGCCTCTTCTCACCTACCTCTGGCCAACTGAGCCACTAACAATGAAAATGTCATCCATTGTACTTCTGAATCTGTCTCATTGTTGCTGAAGATAATAGAAATCCCTCCCAAGGCTAACAATTGTTGACAGTGTTCCTGTGGCTTTTTTGTGTTGTTTTTTGGTCATTTTCTGTACTTTCATGTGTATTTTAAGGACAAGTTGGAAGAGAGATTAGTGGGTCACAGCTAGCCTCAGGTCACAGCTAGCCTCCTTCTCTTTGACATCCCCGCGACACAGAGCCCAGAAGCTGGCACACAGTAGGTTCTCCGTGAGGAAGGTTTCTCAGTAAATTTAATTTGAACTTTGGAACCAGAAGCCGACCTGAACCAGGCTAGGATTTAGGTCAGGGGTTGGGATATAATGGGTCACAAGAGAGGAAGAGTGGTCAAAAGTGACTAAAAGTACAGACACCATGCTGACAGAAGGCAGGAGATGAGTCCAGTGTGGACAGGAAGGGCCAGCTGAGGGAGTCAGGGGCTCAGGGCTCTGTGTGGAGCTGATATTGGGCCATCACGGATTCTGTGGTCTTGCATCTTCCTGCAGGGGAATGTTGGTGAAGGTTGAGCTTGGGAGTGCCACTGACTTGCTGTGTGGGCCTCGGGGCCACAGGATGTGAGACCCAGCCTCTGTATCCAAGCCCCAGACCTATCTGCAACATCTCCACATCTGACGCTCCATCCCGGAGGGAGCTCCTTAGCATACTGGGACCCCGAGCCTCCCATTCTCAGTAGGACCGCAACCCTTGCTTCCATCAGGCCTGTTCCAGACACTGGTCCTAGTTCTTACCAAGGCTCCTCTTCCTTCTACTGAGAGACTTTCAGACTGGGATCATGTGAACCCTAAGACTCCTCTTCTCTGGGCCCCATGTTTTCACAAAATATGGCTTCCAGATGTCCATGCCCCAGGTCAGCACACACACACACACACTCACACGTGTGTGTGTGTGTGTTCTGAGCAAGTGCAAGCCAATGAAAGCACAGGGCAGTGTCTGGGGGCAGGCATGGCAGGAGAGAGGCAGGATTCTGAAGAGCCCACCTTCCTCTGCTCAGCAGGGCTGAAGGCAGCAGGGCCAGAGGAGGGTGAGAATAAGGCTCTCCATTTCCCTTGCGCAGATCAGTAGGGAAAACAAGCAAGGAAAGCAGAGGAAGGGCCTAAAGCAAGGGTGCCATCAAAGCACTCTGGAACAGCCTCCCACTCAGAACTGCATCCAGCCTCCCAGGTCCCACCACACATGCCCAGTCACTCCTGCTCTGTCCAACCTCCTCTGCCCTGGAGGAGTCTTTGGAAGAAAAACTGTCCCTACCCCACATTCTACTCCTGGAAAGGTGCAAGCAAAAATGCCACTCACGGAGAGCAGCCAGCTCTCCAGGACCCTGGCCCATAGGTGACAGTGACTGTCAAGGTTCAGAGGGTTCCCAAACCTGCCCCCGCCCCACCTCCTGTCGCGGTCAGGACAGAGAAAGAATTATTCTTTCCTGAAAGCATTTGCAACTGCAGTAGTTCTTTTATAGCACATTCCACACATTTAAGGGAGGTTAAGTATCAGGCCTGAAGCAGCCAGAGAGACTTCTGGGAGCTCTGTCCATCCCCAGCTCAAGAAATGGGTGAAATGTGAAGATGTGGTGGGGAGGTGGAGGTTGGATCACGTGCAAACACATACCTTCTATGCTTCACATCTCCCTCCTCTGAGCTGCCCAGCCACATGCCACAGACACACACCAGATAAACGCCGGGACTTTCTACAGTATAAGATGCCGCAGAAGCTCCAAGACAGAAGTCCAGACCCATAATAAAAGAAAGAAAGAAAAGCCACTCATCTTACTTTTTTAAAACCACGGATTTGTCCCATCTATCAAAAGTATTTTTGTTAGGGAGAAAAATGAGGGGAAGGAAGCTTAAAGTATGAATATAGAAAAAAATTATGAATAGGATTAGATAATGTCCCTGATATTATTATTACTAGAAATATTTAACATTAAGTAAACCGCTGAACTGAGCACACACCTGGGCATAACCGTAGGCTTTGCAAACGCACAGCAGCTTTCCAGTAGCTGCTCAGGATTCTCTCCTTGCCACACCCCCCCCCCCGCAGTTACTATAAAAGCGGTGTATTACTTTTCCCATTAGCACATGGTCTGCATCACTGTCTGCTGTACCACCATCGGCCACACTTCTCTTTCCCCAAATCCCACCCAGCCTTCAAGGACAGCTTAAATTCCATTTTCTCCAGAGAGCCGTGCCTGAGCCTCAGCTAGGAGGGATCTCCTCCAGCCTCTTGTTTCCTGGCACATTCCATACTTTCCCTTACGGTCATTTGTGCACACACCATCCCTCCCGCAGAGACCCACCACCCCCTCAAGGGCAGCCACAGTCCTTGGGCACTTTGCACTCTTCCTAGCACCTGGACACTTGAGAATTTTGAGGGTGGCTAGAGTGTGAGTGGCTTACAATCTCTCCCTCTTACTGTGTGATCCGGTCTCATGAGTTTGTCAGGGCACAGGGAACATGCTTTAAGGTTTTTACGATAAGGAGAGAAAAGGAAAGATGAGGAAGGGGAAGGATGGAAAGAGAGGCTTTGGAGAAACAGGTACACTGAACTCCTCACTGGCAGCTCCTGGATTCCTGGAATTATTCAGAGAACAGTTTCCTGGAAGGATTGACCATAAGCTCTTTCTCTTCAGAGTCACGCATCCTATAAAAATACCTTGAAAATAAACTCCTCCCGGGCTGAGAGCTTTATATATGCAGTTTGGCTGAGCAATGTGTAGCTCAAAATTCCTCTCTATTTATTAAGAAAAACTTCATATTAAGCCCATGAAGGGCAAAAGCTGAGTGTCTGGGGTTGGAGGGCGGGGGTCTGAGGTTTGGTAGGCGGGTTGGACAGGGATGGGAGTGAGAAGGAGATGCAGAAGGGGGAGCAGGCAAGCCTGAGGGGCCAGCATCCAGCAGGTGGCTCCACACCTAGTACAAGGGCACAGAAATCGCCAGGCGCTTGCTGCACAAGGACCTGCAGAAACCAGTGGCAAATGGGCTTCCCTGCCCATGACCTTTGCAGAACAGAAAAGGTGTCACAGATGCAGGGCTGTGGCTCCAGAGGGCACCAAGGCTCACTCACAGATGCAGCCAGGTCTCTACGGCAGTCTGAAGAGTTAAGATTTGGGCCAATTACATCAACATATCACCATTTTCAAGGGGCGGTAGGGGGTCTCAGCTTGGATTCATTAATGCACGCACGCGCATGCACAAACACTCACAGAGGCCTAGCACAATGCCTGCCACCAAGCAGGTGCCCCTTAGTGGGCACTCCAAGGGGTAGTCTGGAGCAGGATGCCACCACCAGAGTGAGGCAGAAGCTGCTCTAGATAATGGGGTGCCCTCCACGACCCAGATTCTGATTCTTCCCATGCTTTACACATAACCTCCTCAGGCCAGGGGCGGGACTCTGTGGTGCTGGCTGTTCTAAATGGAGACCACAGAGGCCTTGAGTCATGGCAGATTCAGAATCTAGAGGTTCTGGGCTGGATGCACCCTCTCCCACAGGGACCCCATGCACACGTGCTCACAGAGGGGGCTCTATGCCCATCGGTTCAGACATCGTAAGTCCATCTGGAAGATGATTAAAAGGCGGAGGAAAAGATGACACATTAAATAATGCAGAGTGGAGTCTTGTACACTTTAAAGATGGAGAAGACAGCTTGCCAATAAAACACAGTTCTCCGTTTCCCTCTAGAATTCTGTTATTAAAAATAATCTGCGATGAACCTCAGCACCTCTCTCACAAGACCTTCCAAAAGCTCTAATAATAAAAATAATAAAGCATGCTCAAGAAGACCAGAATGCATTCCAGCAAGACAGCTGGACCAAATTGCCTCCTGCATGCTGGGGGGAGCAGGAAGGACGGCAGCTGACAGATCCATAAATTAAGCACATTAAGGACAAAACTAGTAAATGTAAGTAAAGGACTGTCATTTCTCCAGCTCTTCAGATAGTCTAAACATAAACACTAATTCAGCTCTTATATCCACTCTTACATGTACACATAAGACCACAGGTACAAAGACACACAAATGCAGACCCCCAAAAAACACACATGCGGAGACCTGCATACAATCAATCCAGACACAAAACCTCCATTTTTGCACACACAAACACAACTACAAAAACAACATACGCACCACACTTGGAAGTAAATGCACCAGGGCTTCTCCACTGACTTCAGGGCTGACCTCTGGTGCTGAGGCCTTGCAGAACTCTGTGAGTGGCATGGGGTGGGTGGGGGAGGGCCAGAGTCTCAACAAAATCTCACAGAGATCTTTCTTGGCAGTCTTTTGCATAATCCTCTGGCTCAAAGTAGCAAAATTATAATGCCCAGAGAGTTTGTTGAGCGCCACAGAAAATGAGCCCTTGTGGGTTTCCACCTCCTCTTACTCACCCAGCTCTGAAGAATGCTTAGTGCTGAACACTATCTCGGCGTCTCCGTGGAGGGGCACACGCTGACCCCTTCCCTGAACAGCAACATCATTAAGATGTGCACAGTGAGCCTGGGGAGGCCCAACCCTGTCCAGGTGGAGAAACATTGTTTGGTAACCTCCAGTATCCCAGTATCCCACATTTTAAAGTCAATAATTTTACAAAACGTTTATTTAAAAAACAGAATATCATGACTTTGAGAAACACATTTTGCAACATGTAGCTGGGTAAGGGGTGCATTTGTTTTCTTTCTCTGCCCCACAGCCCTACTCTCTTCCTGTTTGATAAGAACACCTATGTTCCTTGAGGAAGAGCCACAGGGGTATGCGACTGAACTCCCCTCCTCAGGGCACAGGGGTCAGTGACCCACTGAGTACGGGGCCCCAGCCTGGCCAATCCAAGTCTTGCTCTGAAGCTTTGTGTTGGGACTAGAGAGAGAGACGCTCTATCCTCCAGATTTGCCAACGTGGATGACGTGAGCCTGGTCGTCTGTGGCCATGCTCTCCCTTCCCCGCTTCAGGGGGAGGGTAAGTCACCACAAACAGAGAGTGAAGCAGAGAAGTGGGCCAGGAGCTGGGAAGGAGAGGCGCTTGGCTTTGCTGGAGTCCTGAAGGCAGCTAGCTGGAGTCGAGTGCTGATTAACATAGATAAAGTCACGTCTAGAAGACTGACTCTATTAAACTCAAATCTTATTATCACATTTCACGTGGACATTAAAACCTCTCAGATGGCAGCAGCTATGTGCGCTGGAGGTGAAATTGGGGGTTTGCAGGCACTGGAGAAATTCTTTTGACAGAGGAGACCAACATAATGAAGGCAAAAGGGCAGTTTCTAGAAGGAGGGCTGGCTCCTGGGAGCCCTGAAATAGAATACAAAGTGCTTCTCCTGAAGAGTGACAGTTGGTCCCTTCAGAGGTTGGCTGATCACACCAGCGAGGGCCTCCAGCAGCCAGGTCCCCCTGCGGCCACAGGGCCTGCGGAGAAGGGTGAGGGTGCCCATCTGGGAGAATGCAGACACCACACAGGCAGGGAAGGAGAGCCTCCCACTTGGCCTGTGGGGGAACTTTCTGTGTGGGAACATTTCTCCCTTTCTATTTTAGAACATGACACATGATAAGAGTCACATTCTAAAACATGTGCTTTTTAACTAAATAATAATAGATCAATGAAGTCATGGAAGATATCCACCCCATAATGCAGAATTAGCATGGAATTTTTTGCACATCTTTATTTCTAGATGTTTAAATTCAAAATAAATCAAACCAAAATTTTCTCAGCTTAATGTAATTTTATCAACATAATAGATTCCTTTCCTCAAGTCAATTATCATTAAACTTTATCGGAAACCTCCCCTCTATTGTAAATGGCAAGAGTTTAAGTGTGAATGATATTATTTTTCCTTTGGAAATATTTCCTGGATTGTAGAAAAGCATGTTGAGATCCTTTCAATTTATTTGGAATAACCTGGTGAGTCAGAACTAATTTTCTTCAAAATTTTAAAGACTGAGCCTAGAGAATCAATGTCTGTGCATGCACACACACTCACTCACTCACACATTCTCACACACTCACTCACACTCACACACACATGGCCCTGTGCTAGCTGCCATGGGGAAATTAAAAATTAATAAGATGCAGCAGAACCTGCTGTTGAGGCTTCCCACTGCTGGCAGGGCTAAAGCACACCCATAAATAATTCTAGAACAGGCCAGTCTGAGGAGGTCAGTGTGTTTTATAGAGGAAGTGGGACTTGAAGATGGAAGGACTTCAGATGGGAAGGTGGGAAAACAAGAACATTCTCAGAGGCAGGGACTGAAGTGTAGGTAGTTTGTAACAGATGGTGGAGGTCCTTGAACTCCGTGCTCAGAAGTCTGAATGCTATTTCATAGGCAAAAGAAAGTCAGTGAAGGACAAGAACTAGAGAATGGTACCCCCAGGTATGTGTCATACAGAGGGCATTCCAGTGGCATGTGGAAAGTGGGTCTGAGCTGAGTTAAACTGGAGACATCTGAGGGTGTGGTTGAAGCCACTGAGCTGGAAAAGTGGGGCCTACAGACGGGATCAGAGTTTCTCTCAGACTGGCAGAGTGACTGCAGTGAGTCAAAAAGTCTCCCAAGACAATGCCATTTACAGAAATAGAAGAGAGAAAACATCTAGGAACCCTCAAGAAATTAGTTCTAGAGAGATAAAGAGTAGTCCACTCATCCTGGTGGGAAAGTTCTACCAGCAGGAAAAAAAAAAAATAGGGGACTATAATTCTCCTTTATCACCCTTCTATTTTCAGCTAAAGAACCATTAAACCCAGGGGGAAAAAAATCAAAACCCAAAGTGAGGAAGACAGGATGCTGTGGATATCCAGAATGCATGTGTGAGCTATTCTAGTATATGCATGTGGGTTGGGAGAAACCAAAACCTACTCTGGTTTTAACTCTTTTTTCAAATAGCAGACTGGGTGGTTCTGCTTTGGCAGGATGATGCCTTTACTTACAGCAAACCCTTTGCTAATCTCCTTGCTTCCTGCTTGGATTTTAGTCACTGGGAGTTCTTCATACACACACTTACCGCCATGCTGATTTCCCTGGAACTCCATTGGCATTTAGCGGTAACCATATCCTTATATTGTGATCAAATTTTTTCCTTTGAGGAATGAAGGAGTTCAATGGGACCATAGTCAGGGTATTTATTACACCTTCTTTACAATAATCCTCCTGTCCGTGCTTTTTTACTGTTTAAAATCACGAAGGAGGAGCCATAGGTAAAACCTGGAGTGGCTGAGGGGCACCGAGGAGAGCTAATGAGAGGAGCAGAGGTGAAGGGCAAGTCTTGGGGACCCAGGAGTATTGGTCCCAGGTCAGAGTCAGCCATGCATGCTGCCCCCCCTCCTCCCAGACCCTCTGCTTATCATCAGAGGGCTGACTGTTCCAAAATCATCGCTCGCATTAACCATTCTGCTGGCAGAAAGAATCCCACAGGTTGAAAGGATGCTTGAGAAAGAAGAGGAGGTCTCAGGAGCATGGAGGCCAAAGCAGAATGGGGTTGGGAGAAAGGATCCAGTGGCAGGGGAGGGCTGACCTGGGAATGTACACAGCAGGAGGAAACCCAGGAGAGGCCCAAGATTAAAACCTGCCTTTGATAAGATTTGATGAAGGGCCCTGCCATTCTTATCATGTGCTCTAAGTGGCCAGGGACCCACTTCCCTATCACAGTATAGTGTCCAGATCACAACTTGGCCATTCACTGTGCACGATCCTGCCAGAAATGGCCTTTGGCTGCATGGGATTCTCTCCCAGCAAAAAGAATTGGACTTCAGTACATGAGTGTCATTTATTCTAACTGTTCAGGCAAATTTATCACTGGAGGTCCAAAAAGTTTATCAAAATAGAGCTTTCATCTCAGCCTTGACAGACAATGTTATCATGTATGTTAATGTCACAGGTCAAAGTCCATAGAGATTGCCTTTATCTTAGCAAATTGAATTTTTATTTTATTGACTAGTGTTTGAGGTAGATGCACTACTCAGCACATATTTTCCTAAACATTCATTCATTCCATGAGCTCTTGCAGATTCTACACTCGTGCTGGGAACAGAGGCCGTTGGAGACCTGAATGGCTTGGCTCACACTGCTTGAAGACTGACTGTCGTAAGTGATGTGTGAGGTAGAGAAAAGGGAGACCCCGAGCACAGGGGTGACCAGCAAGCCCAGGAAGGGCCCTGAGCGGGGATGGGGGAACAGGTGGGAATTTGCTGGGCAGAGAAAAAGAGAAAGGCAGTTCAGAAAGAGGAAATGCCTTGTGCAAAAGCCAAGATCTTAAAGAATTAAACTAAGGAAGTAACAATATAAATAGAGAAAGGAGAATAATACAAGACCTATTAAAGGAGAGTGAATTCCAAAGACCTTCCATAACGGGGGTGAAGGAGCTGAGGCACTGAACCAGGGCTAAGGAGCTGGAGCCAAGGTGGTGTCTGATTGGTACTGGGAATAGGAAGAAGCAGATTTCAGGAAAGGAAATTAGTTCAGTCTTGACCATGCCTGTAGGACAATCCAATGCAGGTCTCTACTAGGCTTTGCTCCTGTGGGGGTCAAGGAATAGACTTTCCCCCACTTTCCTTCTGTCCACAGGAGGAAAAAACACAGGACATCTAAGTTACTCAGAAGGAGCATCTGATAAATTAGTAGAGAGCAGAGCTCTGTGGAGCACAGTTTCCTACAGAGTTTGTAGAATTAAAATACGTATAGTCAGGTGCAGAGAAGAAGACGTAGTTTGAAGAGACTACTGAAGAACAAACATCCTCTGATCTAGAAAGGGAGAGAGAGAGGATTAGTAAATATTACAGCCATTAGCAGTGGGCTGCTTTCTGTGTGCCAAGAGCTTTCTCTGTGCCAAGAGCTTTCTCTCTAATGCTGCATCGGTCTCCCACAGACTGTCCATCGTTGCTACCTTCCCCATTTTGTAGATGAGCAAAGTAAGTCTCAGAGATGTTAAGTGACTAGTCCATAATCACACAAGTATCACATGGCAGAGCTGTGATTCAAATTACTGCAAAGCATGAGTTCTTTCCACTATGCCAAGAAGCACCAGGACTATCAGAGAAGAATGGCAAAGCCACACCTTCAGATTCTGGAAGAAGAACAGGTGGGAGATGGATTGAAAATCTCCCGACCACTTTGATAATTGAGGCATGAATGCCCGCCTGGTTCTTACGGGGTTTGGGAAGTAGGAGCTGGATTGAATGACTGCAGGAGAGATTGGAAAGGGAGCAAAGTATGCCAGGTTCTCTTGCCAGAACTTCACGAAGAAGATGTAACTGCTTTCACACAGGCTTCCGAGCAAGAGCATTTTTTTTTAAAGATTTTATTTATTTATTCATGAGAGATAGAGAGAGAGAGGCAGAGGCAGAGGGAGAAGCAGGCTCCCCACGGAGCAGGGAGCCCGATGCGGGACTCGATCCCAGGACCCTGGGATCATGACCTGAGCTGAAGGCAGACGCTTAACCGACTGAGCCACCCAGGCGTCCCTGGAGCAAGAGCATTTTTGTTTCCTCTCCTTTTTGCTGCTATTGGTATTTTACACTTGCACATGCTCATAATCTGTGAAGAAGGAGTCAAAGAAGAAAAAATTGAGGACTCAGGAAAGCAAGGGGTTAAATACAGGAAGAAATGAAGTGTCTAAGGGAAAGGAGGTGAGACATCCGAGGTGAAGGAATTATTCCTGGATGGGGGGCACCTTTGCTTAGAGACCTAAGAATGGGGAGAACAGTGGGGAGGCAAATCTGTGGGCTTGGAGACAGGAAGCTCAAGGAACCCGCATCAAACATAAAGCAGGAGGTGTGAGCAGCCACTGAGATGGGGGAGATGAGGAGTGAGGTGACGGGTGGAATGGCCATTCTGTAGGAAAGCGGCAGCAGCCAGAGTCCCGTGTGCAGTGGAGCATAAAGACTACACACTGGTCGTTGAATGGAGAATATAACCCTCCCATGTCTTGACCAGCCCTCAGCTGCAGGTAAGCAAGAAGGGGAAAGCAGACGGCTCTACTGATTCACAGTTAGGCAATGGCAGAAGGTCATGGGGGAGAAGGATCAGACAGGACTGCAGTGACCCTGAAAAGACACTTACGAGAAGAGAAGCATGTTGCAATGTGTGTTGTAATGGGAACTGGCAAGACTTTTACATTACCAGGAGTCTAATTCAGTTCACTTTTGAACAATGTTGAGATAGCACTCCTTAAAGCTTTGTTTAAAGGTTTTCTAATCTTGTACCCCCACCTCTCTTTCAACACACAGTAGATAAATATTAAATAGACAAATTGCCAATTTGCCTCGGTAGACAAAGAAAAGCAAAGCTCTAGGGTCATCTAAAATGCATCGAAGAAAATGCGAAGTGTCTACACACAGGCAGCTCTCAGGGCCCACGCTGTGCCACGAGTGGCCGGGGTCTGGGGAACTCAGGACTCTCGGTGCTGTTCTCCTCCAGAGTTAGTAAGCACGGCCTTCAGGCCTCAGTCTCCTTGGAGCTGTCTTCTTCCACATTCTTCTCCTTGCAGCAGTATTCCCCTACCCCTTATCTTTAAAATAGGGCCCAGGACCTTGAGGGGCTTAATTCCTCCAAAATTCTAGCAGCTCATGCCCCTCCCTTCGCGTTAAGTGGCCAGTCTATAGCCATCTCTTTGGCATCTTCTGAAGACCCCCTTGTCCCCAGTGCAAAGCAAGAAACATTCAACCTAGTATGAGAGCTATTCAGAGAGTGAGAGCCATGGCCATGGAAATGATATTTCTTTTAGGGAAAAAAAAAAAAGTGAGTGGACACTATAGGAAAGGGCATCCAGGCCCCAGAGTGCTGGCTCTGGGCCTCTTCCCAGCTTCCAGATGGATGCCAAGCTGACATCAGAGGCCTGGGCCTGGAACGGACAGGAAGCCAGGATGAAAAAGAATATGCCACTGTTTAACCATCTTCCCATAGTCTTGTGCCTCTTCACCAGAGCCTTAATAACCATTTGGTCCAAAATATTACCTTAGAAAATGTGTCAAGGGGCACCTAGGTGGCTCAGTTGGTTCAGCGTCTGCCTTCAGCTCAGGTCATGATCCCAGAGTCCCAGGATGGTCTCTGCATTGGTCTCCTTGCTCAGGGGGAGCCTGCTTCTCCCTCTCCCTCTGTCTGCCACTCCCCCTGTTTGTGCATGCTCTCTCTCTGTCAAATAAATAAATAAAAGAAAATTGTCAAAAATACGCCACTTTCAAAAAATGATGCAACTGATGCTGCAAAAAATAATATGGAGGACCCTCAAAGTATTAAACATAGAATTACCACATGACCCAGCAATTCCACTTCTGTGCATATACCCATAAGAATTGAAAGCAGGGTTTCAAGTAGATACTTGTACCCCCATGTTCATGGCAGCACTATTCACAATAGCCAAAATGTGGAAACAGCCCAAATGTCCATCAGCAAATGAATGGGTAAAAAAATGGGGTGGGTGTGTACAATGGAATATTATTCAGCCTTATAAAGGAAGGAAATCTAGGGGCACCCGGGTGGCTCAGTCAGTTAAGCATCTGCCTTTAGCTCAGGTCATGATCCCAGGATCCTGGGATTGAGCCCCACAACGGGCTCTGGGCTCAGCAGGGAGCCCGATGCGGGACTCGATCCCGGGACTCCAGGATCATGACCTGAGCTGAAGGCAGTCGCCTAACCAACTGAGCCACCCAGGCGCCCAAGGTATTCTTTTTAAAAAGGAAGGAAATCTAATATATATTACAACATGGATGGACCTGGGGCGCCTGGGTGGCTCAGTCGTTAAGCGTCTGCCTTTGGCTCAGGTCATGATCCCAGGGTCCTGGGATCAAGCCCCACATCAGGCTCCCTGCTCAGCAGGAAGCCTGCTTCTCCCTCTCCCACTCCCCCTGCTTGTGTTCCCTCTCTCACTGTGTCTCTCTGTCAAATAAATAAATAAAATCTTAAAAAAAAAAAAATATGGATGGACCTTGAAGACATTATGCTAGGTGAAATAAGCCAGTCACAAAAGGACAAATACTATATAATATACAAGTGGGATAAACATTACAAATAGAATGCAATACAAGTCAAATGCACACAAACAGAAAGTAGAATGGTGATTGCCAGGGGCTGAGGGGAGGTGGGAATGGGGAGTTATTGTTTAATGGGAACAGAGTTTCAGTTTGGGAAGATGAAAAGGGTTCTGGAGATGGATGCTGGTGATGGGTGCACATCAGTGTGACTATAGTTAATACCACTGAACTGTACACATAAAAATGGTTAAAATGGTAAATTCTATGTCATGTATATTTTACCACATTTGAAAGTAATAAAAAATTGAAAATAAAAGAAACCTTGTCATGACCCCACAACTTCCTCCAGCTTCTGCCCCATTCCCCAAACTCTAGTTCCTCTCCCAACACTCAATCACATTTGCCTTGTACCCCATCACTTGACCAAAACCACTGTGACAAGGTCAATGATGGTCACTTTTCCATCCTCATCTTACTGGATTTAGCAGTATTTGATACATTTGATATCCCCACCCTCTCAATGCTTTCTGCAGGCCCTCTGGGTTTCTCCCTAGTCCACCAGGCCCTACCTCTCACAGTTATATATGCTTTCCAACACAGTTGCACATTGGCAGAGGTGAGCCCAGTGTCAGTCCTTGGTCTCTGTCTACACTCCCTGTTGGGGATTTCCTCCCTCTCACAGTTTAAATGCCAACAACTTCTCACCTCAACTCCCTTCTTGTATTTCCAATACTCTACCAGACAGCTCCTCTCAAATATGAAACTTAAACTGGAAAAGCAAAAAGCAAACCCCTGATTTCCACACATATCCCCAAAAAACCAGCTCCCCCTGGGTCTTCTTTTCCTCAGTAAATGTCAACTTCTTTCAATTTCTTAGTCCCAAATTTCATTTATCTGTCTCTCCTTGATTCCTTATTGACCTATCAGCAAATTTGGTTGGACCTGCCTTTAAAGTAAATCCAAAATGTAGCCACTTATCATCATCTCCACCACTATCGGGCCAGTCCAAACCACCACCATCCATCACCATCTCTCTCCTCATCATTACATGAGACTCCTCCCTCCTCCCCCTGCTTCTGCCCTTGCACCCACCCACCCTCCAATCTGGTCACAACAGGACAGCCAGAATAATCTTTTTAAAGCTTAAGTGAAATCATGTCACTCCTTTGTTGAAAATCCCTCAATGCCTTTCCCTCTCAAAGACCTTAAAATGGCCCAAATAATTACCATGGCCTGAAGTCCCTCACCATCAGCACCCCCAAGGACTCCTCTGTCAGGCTTATGCTGCCCCCCCCACATTGGTCTGGGGCTCCTGTCTCAGGGTCTTCACAGGTGGTCCCCTTGGCTTGGAATGTGCTCCCTCCAGGTCTCCTCCTGGCTTGCTTCCTTACCCCTTCAGATCTAGGCTTCTCCTAACCACTTTATTTAAAATTGTCAGCAGCCTCCCTCCTCCCTTTCTTCCTCCCTGCTCTCTGGATTTTCAGAGCACTGATTACTTTCTCTCATTTGATACAGTTTCACTTATTTGCTTATTTTCTTTCTTCCACCCCATTCCATCCATCACTGAACATAAGCTCCAAGCAAGCTAGGATTTTTTTTTCTCTGCTTTATTCACTTCTTTTTTTTTTTTAATTTTTTTTTTAATTTATTTATTTGAGAGAGCGAGAATGAGAGAGAGAGAGAGAGTACATGAGAGGGGGGAGGGTTAGAGGGAGAAGCAGACTCCCCGCTGAGCAGGGAGCCCGATGCGGGACTCGATCCAGGGACTCCAGGATCATGACCTGAGCCGAAGGCAGTCGCTCAACCAACTGAGCCACCCAGGCGCCCTGCTTTATTCACTTCTTGATGCCCACTATTAAGACCAGGAGGAGGGCCTCAATAGACATCTGTCAATAAACGCATGACAAATCAGGTTTCTCTTCACTTTCTCTCCTTCCTATAATTACCATCACTTTTTGGTTTTGATCTGATCTGTGAGGATCCCTCAAGTTCTTCTCTTTCTCTGCCTTAGATTTTAGAGTCCATTTGTCATTCATTACCTCCAGTGAGTTTTGATTTAATCTGGGCCATTGTGGACTTTTTTTAATTTATCAGAACATTTTCTTGTTCTCCTACTGCTTCTTTTTCATAATTGCCGACATTTGTGTTTAATCAAAGCAATAGCTCCTAAACGCTTTCTGAGACCAGAATTGTGTAAAGACGCTTCTGTTTTCTGCGTTAACTATTTGAGTCGGGGTCTTTGATTGCCTGGCTTGACCCCTCCTTATGCAGTGCTCAGAGAGCCACCCAGTGGTTCTTTCCCACCCATCCACACTTGGAAACAGAGACCTTGACTAATGCTCTTGGAGTCAGAAACCAGGCATCAGGCTCTGAGTCCTTGTTCCTGCTGCCGCTTCCCTACTCGGGCCTCACTGCCCACCTGCCTGACGCAGGGGTAAAACAGATGGTCTTGTAACCCCCTTTCCAGATTCTGCAGTTGGTGAGTCCATGAGTAACATACTTAATAGCATTTGATAGTTGTTGGATAATTTTCTTATCATCAAGGTAATTCCACTTCCTTGCTCTGTATTACCGAACACAGTATTTACAAAGTGCCTTGCTCTGCATGGTACGGATATCATAGTTTTTAAAAAAAATAGAAATGAGGCTTATTGAGCACTGCTGCATCCAACATTTTAGGTTTGTCGACGGATATAATCCTTGTTCCTGTGAAGCTTAAATATGCATTGGAGAGTGTTCCAGTTTTCCACAGCTGTGAACCAAACAAACCCAAACTTAGTGGATAAAAACAACAACCACTTTATTATATCTCCCAATTTCTTGGCTCAGAAAATTTGGCAGTTTGGCTGGGTGATTTTGCTGTTCCACGTGGCATTGCAGAGGTCACTTGGTGGTATTCAGCTGGTAGGTGGACTCTTTTGGAGGGATCGAGCTGGTTTCACTCACACTTCTGGTAACTTGGAGAAGCTGGGGGGATGGCTCAGCTGGGACTGTCAGCCAGAGCTCCCACGCACGCTCTCCTCAGCATGGTGATCTCAGAGTAAGTGGGCTTCTCCAATGGTGCCTCAGGATTCCAAGACCAGGTGTTTTGGTGAGGCAGAAACTGCATGGCCTTTTGTGACCTGGTCTCAGAGTCAACAATAGCATCACTTTGGTTATATATTATTCATAGAGGCCCACTCAGATTCAAGACACCACCTCTCAATGGGAAGAGTGTCAAAGAATTTGCAGCTGTGTTTTAAAATCTCCACAGGAAGCAAGAATACTCAAAGAAGGAGCCTCTTTAAATGAAAGCTCTTAAAAAGGAACTTTTTAAAAAACAACTTGACCTATACAAGAATGTTTACAGCGGCTCTATTCACAGTCACCAGCAATGAAAATCATCCAAGTGTCCTTCAGTGGTTGAATGGATAAACAAACTGTGGTACACCCACATGATGGAATACTACTCAGCAATAAAAATCACACATTATTGGTACATGCAATAATTTGGATGAAACTCAACAGTATCATGCTGTGAAAGTAGCCAATCTCAGAGTTTATATAATCTGTCATTGCATTATGTAACATTCTCAAAATGACCAAATGATAATTACAGACAACAGTTTAGTAGGTGCCAGGGGCTGATGGGGTGACTATAAAGGAACAGCACCAGGGAGTTTTCGGAGTGTGGAACGGTTACGGATCCTGATGGTGATGAGCGTACACTTGTGTTAAAAAACTGTACACTCCCCAAAAGTGTCGCTCTTACTGGAATGTTAATTTTAAAAATAAAATAAAACAACTTTGAATCAAGGGACAATTAACTTATTCTGGGCTGAACGCATGGGCACTGAAGCAATTCTGAATAAGAGACTTACCGGTTGTGGAGGGGATACGTGTGCTGGGGAAGGGAGGTGGGGAAATCCTGTCCCATGCTCTTTGCCTCCTCACCAAGGGCTCACTCAGTTTGTTCTGGCCTGACTCGAGAGTAGAGCTGCAGTGAGTCCTGCCTTACAGGAGGGAACAGAGCATGAGGGAAGAGAGGCACAGAAAGATTCAGGAACCTGCAGGAGTCTCACACTAAGTCAGCAGCTCTGATTGCCAGGAACCTCCTGCTTAGCAGAACTCCTAGTGGCCATGTGAGTGCCTGACAGCAGGCACAGGGACACCCGCCAAAACTCCTCCAGACCCCTCCCCAAGCTTCATTTTTCAGCAATTAAAACATTTGTCAAAGAGGATTTAATCCTACTGTTGTAAAGTACTATGTTAAACAGATTTGGCTCAATATTTTCAAATGTTCTACGAAATGGCTACTCCCAACAGTAATTCAACTATGTTACCATGGATTTAAACAAAAACAGCAACTAAAAAGATCACATTTTGACATACCAGGAAAAATCATTTTGAAGCACAGTCTTGAATACTTTGGCAAAATAAATAAATAAATAAGCCCAACTGTAAGAGAGATCCCTAAAATGAAATCTCAGAATACCTGTAAGTCAAAGGAGAGATGAATGCAAATCACAGGCATGATATTAATACCAAACTGTGCAAGAGAGTGGCTTTTTGGGAAATTCTTTTTTTTTTTTTTTATAAATAGCTCCTGTGCACTGTAACAGCCACTTCTTTTTTTTTTTTTTAAGATTTTATTTATTTATTTGACAGAGAGAGAGAGAGACAGTGAGAGGGAACACAAGCAGGGGGAGTGGGAGAGGGAGAAGCAGGCTTCCCGCAGAGCGGGGAGCCCGATGCGGGGCTCGATCCCAGGACCCTGAGATCATGACCTGAGCTGAAGGCAGACGCCTAACGACTGAGCCACCCAGGTGCCCCTTTTTGGGAAATTCTTGATTCATTTTACCTCCATTTCTATTCACCACACTTCGTTTGGATTACCTCTTTGGATCAGGAGTAGTCTGAAGTATAGCTTATGATAAATCCAAATCAAAAACGTAGACAGCTATTTCCATACATCAAAATATAAGTGTATGCAAAAGTAGAATAAATTCATTTCTGTGAAAGAGTATTTGTTAAGTGTTAAGAACAGATTGTGGCCTGAGCCGATTCAGAGAGGAGAGAGTGAAGAGATGTGTAACACTGAGAAGGACTGTCTTCAAGGTTCAGGGGCCACTGCAGAATTCAGCAGCGTGGAGCATGGTGGGGCCAAAGGAGCACACAGTGACGGGGAGAAGTTGGTGGGTAGAGAGCATGACAGGAGGCCCCACAGACACTTAGAAAGGCACACGCCTGTCCCCTGCCTCAGTCAGACTGGTGGCCCAGACTCTTGGACATCACTCCATGCCCCAACTACAGCCAGATGAGAAGATGAAAATCTCATGCCAGCCACCAAGAATGTACTGGAGTTTCCCGAGGGCCACCCCTGCTTTCTCCTCCTCCCTTTCTGAGTGTCCCCAAAGCACTCACATTACCGTTGTATCCATGAGATATTTCAGGTTCTGCCTTCTCTTTGGCTTTCTAGGTCTTCATTTTTTTGTTTGTTTATTTGCTTGTTTGCTGCTGGCAAATAAAGAATGAGGAAGAAAGCATCTCTTAAAAAAACCAAGTCGTGCTTTTTGTTTTCAGTCTGTTACTAAAGATGTAATTAAGAATCTTCAGTAGTTTTTTTTGTTTTTTTTTTTAATGTTTACCCAACACACACAATGTAGAATTCTAGTGGGAGAAAAGATATGCAAAGGCACAAAGAAGGTCACATTATGATGTTGGGAAGCACAATCAAAAAGAACATCAATCCTCACTGTGGTTTCAGGTCCAAATAACATAGGTCAACACATATAATAACTCCTACAGAATTATAAGGACAAAATAGAATAAACCAGTGTCCTAGGGAGGCTTTAACGTATCTATTTTAATACACATTTTTAACAGTTCAAGTACATAAAAATGAAACTATAAACTATCAGTCCTCGGTTCAGAAGCATACACATTACTTTCTGCTGTTTATTTCAGAAAAGTGCCCTAGGGGGACTTGTAACAATTAATCATGTTTTCAATTACAAAGAGAAAATGAAATGTTAATTCAGATCTTTACTATAAAACTCACTTCTCTGCTCAGCCTGCCTGTGACATCTCCTGGAGAAAGACCAATAGCCCAGTCATGTCCGATAAAATCTACACAGAGAGGCAGTGAAGTGCATAGTCCCTGGGATCAAACTGACTGTACCTGGGTCCAGCCCTGTCACTCACAGTGTGACCTCAGGCACCTCTCTATACCTTAGTCTTCTTCTTTAAAATGGGGAAATGAGGGGCACCTGGGGGCTCAGTCAGTCCAGCGTCCAACTCTTGACTTCGGCTCAGGTCATGATCTCAGGGTTGTGAGACTGAGACCTGCATTGGGCTCTGTGCTGGGCATGGAGCTTGCTTAAGATTTTCTCTCTCCCTCTCCCTCTGCCCTTTCCCTCCCTTTCTCCCTCTCTTAAAAAAAAAATAATAATAATAAAATGGGAAATGACAATCTTGGCCTCAGAGTACTATGGAGGCAACTGAATAGAAGGTTAGAGTAGGTGTTATTAAATACATATACGTAGAATTTAAATCTACCCACACTAGGAATCATTGAAATATTTATTCCCTTCAGGAAAAATGTTATAGGTAAAAGGCAAATGTATTCCTTCTAAATTCACACCAGCTTACAGTAGGAAATGCTGTATACATAAAATGCTTCTGAGAGTGCCCAACAAATAGGAAATGCACAGTAAGTATTAGCTATTATTATTTCTACTACATTATCCAGGACTTTAAAAACACTATTAAAAAGAAGAAATGCAAAGGAAGAAATGGTTAGTTTGAGAGATTTATAACTTCAAGGCTGTAAGTGTGGGGGCATCCAGGAAAGGAAAAAGAAGTCTTACACTCAGAAAATTAGAGAATAATTCTCACTCCTTATTACTCAAGAGCTTTAAACGTGCATATAAGAGAAAACCCAATTCAGCCTGGCTTAAAAATAATTAAAAGATGCAACTTGAGATCCAAGCTAATACAGCTTTAGAACTGTTTGACCCAGGGACTCTCCAGTGTCATGAAGCTCTAAGCTTCTGTCTTTCTCCCACAGTGCTAGTCCATCTTCTCGTGACTGCAATCTGGTTGCCTGTAAAAATCAGACAATATGCTTCTTCATTCTTGCCTAGAGGAGTCCCACTATTTCAAAATAAGTTTCTGTACCCCTGTCCCCAGGGATATGGGTCCAGGGTAAGAGCTGGTGCACCTATCCACAGCAAGAACTGGGATGAGTGCTCTGCTTCACCCCAAATGGCAGAAGGCAGAAAAGGGGGAAAATTCAAGAGATAATGTGGGCAGTAATAAATGTTGAGTAGTGAACCACTGGGTCTGCTGTGTCCCTGAGTGAATTCTTCAGGTTGCAAATACTGGATAGTTAAGTAACTGTGCCCACTGCACACACCCTTTGATCCTTTGAGACAAATTTGCCATGTGCGAGCAGGCCAGTTCTGCCTGAAGGGTGGTCAGTGAGCTATTCTGTCAGAAATCATTTGCTGATCTAATTAAATATCCAAGGCCTTCTCGTGTGGTCCCTTTCAGCCGAGTGTTTCTGTGCCGCGGGTAGCATGAAAATCCATGTTGATGGTTCCACTGGGCTCAAAATGGAGATGTGGCCCAGAAAGCCACAGCCTCACTGCGCCTGAGTCTGAGACCAGGTCAGGAGGCCCGATGCTGACCCAGGCCCAGGCCATGCTCCATCTATTGTACTTCCTCAAATTAGCAGTCTTGATTACACAGCTAAATTATACAGCTTTCTAAATTCATCCAAAATTCTGACAAAAGATTTTTTTTCCAAGTCTGGTTTATTTCCAAAGGTGAAAAAGTCTAAATTCTAAAATACTGCAATGTCTCAACAAAAGTAAACAAGGGAGAATTAGGTGAAAAATCATG
The DNA here is from genome assembly GCF_002201575.2 of Neomonachus schauinslandi. Classification (NCBI taxonomy): domain Eukaryota; kingdom Metazoa; phylum Chordata; class Mammalia; order Carnivora; family Phocidae; genus Neomonachus; species Neomonachus schauinslandi. Next base: position 116,898,930 of record NC_058408.1, read on the forward strand.
GAAGTTTATAAAAACCCCTACACAGAATGAAGAATCCCCCAGGGCATTGGTCTGGTTTAAATTAATAATTTATGCCATGATTAAAACACCATTTGTATGAATCCTCCAGTTACCCCCACACAATGAGAAAGGTCCAAGTATGACCATGTGTGCTGTACGGTTTGGGGCCCTGCTCACATTCTTCCATTCGGAATGAGAGCTCTCCTGACTTCACCTGGAGGCTCTATACCATGAGCACAGAAGCATGTACCTCCTGGAATCTCCAAAACCTGCAGCTCCTTCTAGCTTGGAGTGATAATAGCTGTGGGCCCTGTTCCTTTTTGCTTAAAATTCACTAAAACAATACAAATATCCATAAGATATAAACAAAGAACTGAAGAAAGAGGGAGATAATTCTTAATGGCCTTAGGCGGAGTCACTCAGAGAATCAGGACTTATAAACATTAATTTAGCCCTATAAGCATGTTCTCTCTTGGGAACAATGAAGGTCCATTGTCACATCTGTGTAGTGGCATCTGTTTACCTTTTCAAGCACTTCACTCAGTGGTGGCCCTTGGGAAGTTTTACAGCTTCTCAAATGTGTTTTTGGGCATGCATTCAGGGGATCACAAAATTACTTTGTTTCCACCTTAGTAACATGCTGAATAATGTTAACACATTTCCTTTTTTTTTTTTTTAAGATTTTTTTTTTATTTGACAGAGAGAGAGAGAATACAAGTGGGGGGGGGGCGGCAGGCAGAGGCAGAGGGAGAAGCAGGCTCCCCACTCAGCAGGGAGCCCGATGGGGGGCTCGATCCCAGGACCCCGAGATCATGACCCGAGCCGAAGGCAGACGCTTAACCATCTAAGCCACCCAGGCGCCCCAACACATTTCCTTTTGTTGAACTATCCTTGCCTGGCTTGGACAAATCATTCTTGGTCAGGATGCACTACTTTGTAGGAACATTGATTTGTTAACATTTTAACTGATATTTTGCATCTCTGTTTATGAGCCAGATTAACCTATACATTTTCTTTCTCAAGCTGCTCTTTTTTCCAGTGTGGGGTCATGGTCATGTCCACAGTTTAGAAAAAGATGAGGACTATTTCATCTTTTCCTGTGTTCTGGAACAGTATTTAAATAAAATAAAGTATCAGTTCCTGGTAGGATAGTGACTATTTTTCATAGTACTTTTTGGACTGCCTCTTCAATTTCTTCCATAGTTATTGGAATCTTTTGCACCCTTCTTGAATCAAATGTAGAAATTTAATTTCCCAGAATTGTTCTTTCCATTTAGATAATTTAAATACATTATAATAGGATTTCTTTTTTTTTTTTTTTAAAGATTTTATTTATTTATTTGACAGAGGCAGAGACAGCGAGAGCAGGAACACAAGCAGGGGGATTGGGAGAGGGAGAAGCAGGCTTCCTGCTGAGCCGGGAGCCCGATGTGGGACTCAATCCCAGGACCCTGAGATCATGACCTGAGCCGAAGGCAGTCGCTTAACCAACTGAGCCACCCAGGCGCCCAATAGGATTTCTTTTTTAAATGTCTTACTTTTCATGAACCGCACTGAGCTTCTCACTCTTCAGTCCTAATATTGTCCTTTATTTCTCTTGACTCAACCTTTCTCAAAAGGTTGATCTATTATGGGGATTGATCTATTATGATACTTTCAATTTTTTCACTTGTCCATCTTCATTAATTTGTGATTTTTGCTATTTAATGACTCCTTCCTAAAACACATTTTTTAAAAAGATTTTATTTATTTATTTGACAGAGATACAGCAAGAGAGGGAACACAAGCATGGGGGGGTGGGAGAGGGAGAAGCTCTGCAGACCTGCTGTGTCGGTACGGTGACCACTAGCTACAAGTAGCTGCCAGGCACCTGAAAAGGAGTAAGTCTTCACTGAGATGTGTTCTGAGTATAAAAGACACCCCAGATTTGGAACAGAGAAAAAAGAGAGTTCTGATCATTTTTTAATACCATGTGCTGAAATAATATTTTGGATATATTGGGTTAAATAAAATACTTTTAAATTAATTTTACCTGCCACTAGAAATTTTTTAATTATATATGTAGCTCACATTAAATTCCTGCTGGACAATGCTGGTCTAGTCTTATTTGACTCTGAAATGAATTGTTTTGTGTTTCTTTCCTCTGATGTCAATCAATAGCCTCCTTGTGACAAAAATAAGAACACTAAGAAAGGTGGCAAAAAGAATCCTACTAGAAGTGCATTGTCCAACCTGAACCTCAAGGAAGGGAGAAGGTGTTGTCATATGAGGGACAGTGGAGGCAGGCAGGCTTAGACTGGCAGGCAGGTGACATGGTAGGACTTGAGAGCCGTGTTTAGCTACAAGAGGGGCTCTCATGTGAAGATCAGATAGACCATCCCACACAAGGTGCCTCCCACTACAAAGGATGATCCAGTCATGGGACTTGCTGGTTACTGAATGCCTGCTACAGGAAACCTTCTCTAATCTTGGCTGCATTCACAGAGGCTCACGGTCATTTAGTAGCACTGACTCCCTCCCTGTGGTCACAACCTTCCCTGCACTGAAGTGTGACAGCGGTAAGAGTAGAACCCCAGAGCACCGAAGACAAGGTAGTCCCTCCGGGTAGCCCTGGAGCCCCGGAACACTGTGGCCCCCATCTCAGAAACCTGAGCTCACACTGAGGCAAGGCTGGGGTGGAGGACATGTGAAGGGAAGTAACAGCCTTCAGTCTATTGGTGCCAGACTGTGAACTTCTTTGGAGTCTATCCTAAAGGAAATGGGAAACCACTGAAGGTGCAGCAACGGGAGGCAAATTAACATCAGGTTGGCAAGAGGGACAGCATCATGGAATTTAATTGAAAAAGACTGAAAAGTTTGCTGGTTCTCCAGGGGTATGTGCCAAATGTGACACGTTAGTAAGAGGGGAGACGGCTGCCGACCGCCAGAAGGGGCCCCGGGGAGACCTCAAAATCCTTCCTCTAGATGTTGAATTTCACTATAAACCCATTTCTAACGTCCTTTCCATTTCTGAAATTCCCTGACCCTGTCATGCTGTAATGTTGGGGCTGTTGTTTGTTCATCTTTCCACATGTTTCTGAAGAGGAATAAGTGATAGAATATTTATTGATTGTATGTAAGCCATAGAATATGCACACAGTGTAAGTACATTATAATAAAAATAACCATGCATGATAACGGATACATGATAAATGTTTCACTTCCAATCATCCTAGCCACATCTTCTGTCAAACAGAAGACAATATTACTTCTATTCATGTACCAAATTAAATGGAATTGTCCAAAATATTGTATCATGGTGTCATGCTAAACTAAATTGGTTTTAACAAAATAAAACAGCTAAGAATGGAATGGTGGTACATTTCCTCTAACCTAGTCCTTGAAACCATCCCCATCAAGTTGCCAAAGTTGCTTTCCAGTCTTGCTCATGATCATATTCATGGTGGATGGCATTCATGGGCATGAGAAGCCATGATGGGTGCCTTTCATATGTGCTTCTCTAACACAATTCTGCAAAGTGGATCTCAGTGGACATTCATTGCACTGATAGGAAAACTCAAATTCACAGATCTTGTCCCCGACCTGGAATGGCATCTTTCCAGATCCCATGCTCTCTCTAGGACCTCATGCCACCTCTTAACACCTCCACATAGACATTCAAATATCAGGAGTTTCCATACACCCCTACCCTTACCCTGAATTCCCTTAAGGCTAAAACACTGCTCCTTCCAACTCCCCATGATTCTGAATCCTTTCTCTATCCCAGTCACCTTCTGGTGACCATTCCACACCCACCCAACACCCCCACCCCAATTGCTACTATTGTTGATCTAATTAGCATTCACTCCATATCAACAAGAATGAGGAGCAAAACAAAAGGCAGCACAGTATGGGAGTCTGAACTCCTAGGTTCCAGGGTCAGTTCTGCTACCTATGAACACTGCGATAGGGTCAAGTTAATGAAAGTGGCTGGGCCTCAGTTTTCCCACTTGTAAAAGGACAATTATCTTTGCTCCCTCCCAGAAAAGTAGAGGTACAGGAATGGGGCAACTAAGGAAAAAGCCAAATCAGGCAGAAAGTGACCTTGTCTGGAGAGAAGACAAGTTCAAGTTCTGGTGTGCCACAGAAAAGATGGTATAATGTAGCATTAGAAGCATGGACTCTGGACACAACAACCCTTGAGTCAAGTCCTAGGACTGCCTTGGTTTCCTCCTCTGCTTAACAATGATAGTAGGAGTATCTACCTCACTTAAAGAAGCTACCTATGGATCCTGGCCAGAAGCCCTGTTAAAACAACACTCAAAACTTTTCTGAGATAATTTGTTAGTGGAGAAGGTACCTATAGCTCTAACAGTCTTCAGTACTTGGGAAGGCTTGCCTCTCCAAGATTTATCTATTGATTCAAAAATTACATGTTGAACACCTGTTATGTGCCAGATATTATTCTCAGCTCTTGGGGTACCTCAATGAACAAAACATGCCTGACTTCATGGAGTTTACATCCTAGAAGAATAAGCAGTAGATAATAAGTAAGCAAACCATATAGTTTGTCAGAGCGGATAACTAAGTACTGTAGTGTAAGAACAGCACAGAGAGAGTGAGAAGACAGGTTGCAATATTAAAGACAGTCAAGCTAGTCCTCATGAAGAAAACGACGTCTGAGCAAAGACTAGAAGGAGGATATCAGGGAGAGGAATATTGCAGACAGAGGTACTTGGCAGTGTGAATGTTCTCAGTGGATGCATGCCTAGTGCCCCAAAGGAACAGCAAGGAAGCCATGGGGAACAGACTGAAATGATAGGTCATTTCAGAAGACAGGTCAGAGAGATATGGGGGCCAGACTGTGAAGGGACCTGTGGACAACTGGAAGGATTTTAGCCTCTGCTCTCAGTGAGTTGAGAGGCACTGCAGGATTTTAAACAGAAGAGGACCGTGAGCTCTCTGATATTTTAAAGGATCATTCCAATGGTTCTGTTGACAGTAGACTATAACAGAGTAAGACTAAAGCAGCTTCTGTTAAGAAGCTCCCACGATAATCTTTAGTTACAAGCAGGATACCAGAGGAGAGGTAAGTAATTAGATTCTGACATCTTTTTTTTTTCATTTTTCTCTTTTTTGTGTGGCAAAAATGGCGTAACATAAAATTTATCATCTTAACCATTTTTAAGTGTATGGTTCAATGGTATTAAATATATTCATATTGCTATATAGCCATCACCACCATCCATCCCATAACTCTTTCATTTTGTAAAACAGAAACTTGAACATCCTTTGAAGGTAGAGACAGCCAGACTTCCTGACAGATGATGGATATTTGATCAGATATCATAAGCATAAGCTTTTTGAACAAAATATGGCCAGGAGTCAACCATTAGGTTGTAGACATTCCTCCTGTTGAACTGGTCTGTTGGAGAGAACCCAGGACTTCTGGACAAGGGGCTGCATGTTCAGGTTTTCAAGTAGAGCAGCCTTTTGTCTAAGTACCTTATCCTATTATCCTAAAGCTCATAAAGGATTTCCCCTACACATTGTTGGAAATTGTTACCAAAGGAGTTTGAAAAGCTGGAAGCATTCTGTTGGGTCCAGGAGTCATAGTTGGTGCATGGACAGATAGGGGATACTAAAGCAAAAATACATCTTAGCAATTAGGATTGCAGTGGCTGAAGCCAGGCCTGGGGCTGAGGGGAGTTGGCTCTCCCCCAAGGCACTGCACCCTCTGGATATGACCTGGAATAGGAGAGCCGCAACTACCATCTCCCAGGGTTCTCAAGGACCCATGGCTCATCAGCAGCCCCCTGGGCTACTCCATCTTGGCCCTAGCTCACCTTCTGCTTATGTATGCATACCCAAAAATACCATGATAGTTTGGAGCCAATGGAAGTCCCAAAGGACTAATCCAGGAGTTGACAACATTTTTTTTGTAAAAGGTCAGATAGTAAATATTTTAAGCTTTATAGCCACATGTCACATGTCACAAACTATTTTTTCTTTTGATTTTTTCCAACCATTTAAAAATGTAAAAACCATTCTTACCTCGCTGGCCAAACATAAACAGGCAGTGGCTGGATTTGGCCTGCCAGCCATAGTTTGAGGACCCCTGGGCTAAACCATGTGTCTTGGAAGGGCCCTCACGGGCCGCCATGGCAGTGTCAAGGTCAAGGTCTCACTGTGCAGCACGCCAACTGCCTGCATTGTCCCCTCGGCTGCAGCCAGGCTGGGTACAGAGCTTCGAGGTCACGCTCACTGTGGTCATCTTTCTGCTGTGGCCCCAGCTTAGTCATGACGGCTCTAACAGTCAGCTGTGCCAAGTGTGGGCCCACTGCTAACTCACAGAGATGCCACACAAATTAGAACAAGGCAGCCGTTCTTCACAATACTTTCCTGCCATCTACTGGAAAACTGTTATAATAATAAACAGATCCACCCCAACTATGAATTTGAGTAGCACCTCCCTTGGAGTTTTCCAACAATCTTTTGCTCAATTTAAGCAGTGGCCCTGAGTTCAGGATATACAGAAGGGGAAGCAACTAACTCACAGGAGTTCCAGAAGATATCATGGAAGTGACAAAAAGATCTCTCTTCCACAACTTTCTAGAACCTGTCAGAAAGGAGGCAGAAGGGAGAAGGGAAGCAAGAGATCTCATTGCTGTTCTTATCCAATCTCTGCAGAATTAGACAGGAACTCTGCCCTACGCTGAAGGCATTCTGCAAGCAGAAAGCCTTTCTCAGGTAAATGGGAGTTCCACAAACTTGCCTCGGACTCCGGAGAGACTGAGAAGAGAACAGATCATCAGCATCTGATGATTTGAGCACCTTTCTAAGGGGCTGCGGTGCACACAGCACTGAGGTTCTCTTAATTTTGAAAGGACTCTGAGCTGAGGGCCCGGAGAACCTGAGTAAGGCTGAGCTTTTCTACTGCCTCGGTGACCTTGAGTGAGCACCTGGCCTCCTCCTGCCTCGGTTTCTTGGTACTTTCAGTAAGAATAACACTACTAATGATGCTATCTCACAGAGGTCATGTGACAGTGGTATGACCACCCTTTGCACGGCATTATAATTAGAATGTACAATCTTGTGACCAAAAGGCTGGAGTGAGAACGGGGAGTGAATGGAAAAGGTCTGGTTCTACTTATATTAAGTGTAATCGAAAAACCAGGAAACACTGCAAGATAGGAGATAACATGACTCCAGGCTTTCAGGACCTAGCAACATATCCCCAGGTGTTCAAATGAAAAAGGAAAAGGGTCAGAGACTGAGACCAAGGCATATTTGCAAAGACTATAAGGTCCATCATCTCTAATTTAAAACCAAAACCTTTGCTATTTACTCTAGGGGAGCAGGGAAGAAAGAAACAGGGGGTGATCTGTTTCACCCTGCCCCCAAGACTCCTGACATTGCCAGCACTCTCAGGCAAGGAGAGAAGCCAGGTCAAAAGTTCCCACAGCAAAACAGGTGTGGGCACAGCGAAGGCTCAGGAAACCCAAGGAGTACGTCAGATGGAACCTGAGGGGGCCTGGGATGCAGAGAGCCCATGTTAGGCCTGGGGTGGGGAGCGAGCATAAAGTGCAAACATCAGACCCAGATCTGGTAACAAAACTGTCCAAGGAGGAGCCAGGGGATCCCCGTGTTGTGACAGCTGCACGGAGGCAGCTCAGCACTGAGGATGCCTGTGTGGGGACAATGGGTCCTTTGTGGGTGCAAGGCAGGGGGGCAGGGCAAGGGGGCTAGGGAGCCCCTCCAGTACTCTCCAGGACCCCGGGAAGGGAATGCTGCATGGGAAGGGTTGAGTATTACAGTTTACCAAACCCCGTGTCTACCATGAACTGACAAGGCCCTTGACCAGCTTTAAAACCAGTTACCATTTCCTCATCCACACACCATGACTAACCTTCCATGTTGAAGCTACTGTCTGGAAACACGGGGTTTCTCTGGGCCTGGCATGTTGTAGAGACTGCCTCCTTAAGGCCCAGAAGAGCACTCAGCATAACACGCATGGCACACAGAACATAGACCATGTCCAATTGCACTCTAACCTGAATTAGGAAGGCAGGAGCCCCCGTGGGTTCACCAGCCAGTGCCTTCTACAATTACCTCAAGAGACTCAAAGCCGGACCCAGCCTCTCCTCCTCCCTTCATCTCTCATTGCTCCCATCTCTCACCACCCTTCACCACCAGCAGCTACCATGAGTCATGTCCACAGGGCACAGCTGCCCTTGGCCTCCATGACTCTGTCCACAGGGAGTAGGCACTGTGTCCTGTGCTGCTCACCACCAGCACAAAATCCTCCCCACTCCCAAGACCCCACCATAATCTGAGCCCAGCTTGTAAGTTTTGGGGAATTTGAAGAACTTGGAATAAGCCACGGGAAGTATAACAGAGAATAACTTAGAAGTAATCCCATATCTGTCCCCTAACAGACACTGTCTACCTCACTCAAGACCCTCTGTATGGCCAGAGGTGACCATCCCCCAGAATAGTAAGGCCATGCTTTGACCTCCACTTGCCACTCTTCTGGGAAATTTCTCAATGTGTTCAAAATTCAGACACTGGGGATACCTGGATCTGCTGAGAGACCCCAAGTCCCATGTCCTGCCCTAGAAGCCACCACTTCCCAGGATGATTAACAACAAAGGCCCATTCTCTTTAAGAGAAACCCCCTCCACTCAAGGTTGAGCCTTGGGGCCTTGACCTGACAATCCCTCCTGAGGCACAGAGGATGGAGTGAAGGTACGGATGATGATAATGCTTGGACAGAAGTGCTCTTGTGGCCCAAGGACCTTTCCTTCCCCAGATAGATGGACACAGATTCACCCAATGCTTTGAGGAAAGAGAGTCACCTGTGGAATCAAAAAATAAAGATGATACAAACTTAGCTTCTTACTTTAAAGGTACCATCCAGGTATGAAACCAAAGATTTGAAAGGCAATGAAGCAGAAAGATACAGAGGTTTGTTATCTCCCACCACAACCATCTTCATCTAAGTGCACCCATATATGTAACATGAGAAGCAAAGGACATATCTTCTTTATATATAACCTACTGTCTGTGTGTCTGTGTGTGTCAGAGTTCTCAGTGTGTGTATGTGTGTGTGTCTGTATGTGTCTGTGTGTGTCTCTGTGTCTTTGTGTCTGTATCTGTGTGTGTGTGTGTGTGCACATGTGAGTGTGTATGCACCCTCCAAGCTGGGTGGTGGAAGAAACTGATGGGAAAGGAAGCATGAGGCTCATGAGAAAGACACACTCTCTCCCCTTCCCTCCATGGGCTAACTACAGGGCAGGTGGGTGATAGACACACAGCAGACTGTACTTGAAGTCTGACAATCTGATCAGAACTGAAACCTGAAATCAGGACAGCAGCAGCGATCCTCTTAGAGAGGCGTATGTCCTCCAGCCTCAGGGGAGTAGTGGGTCTGGGTACATCTAGGCATCAGAGGACCCAAAATAGCCCTACCTGACCCACCTGAAAGGCATGAGAGGCCGCCCCTAAGTTCACAGGGGACCAAGTGGGACTTGGAAGTTAGATAACCCAGGTGGATCTACTCAGAGTCTTGAAACTGGAATGTGGGAAATTGCATCAAAGAACCCACTTAGACAGCCTCCACTGAGGCCCAGGGGATATTCTGCTACTATCTCAGCTGACCTCTCTGTCCCAGGGAGCCAAGGGACCATAGACATCTTTCCCAGAGCCCTGCCTAGCCCATCTGTGGGTGGCCCAAGAGGACATAAAATATAAATTGGAAATAGGCAGGGATCAGCAGAAACCCCAGAGAGAAGAGGCCCAGGAGGCCCCAAGGCCTTAGAAGAGGCTGGCCACCCCGTGGTACCAGGTGGGTGGTTGTGCCAAGCCATGTGCTCCCTAGGTATAATCAGTCCAAGGATACAGTGAGTGGGAACCAGTGTGTTTTAAATCTAAAAATGGTTGAGCAATCACCAAGTCAGCAGAGTTAAGCAGGAAGCGGTTGATTCATCTGTATCAGGCATAAAAGAGAAAGAAACTAGGCTGGAATCAGAGGAAATAATGTCAGTGACATTTCTTTTATACCGGAGTCTGACTGAGAGCTTTGGACCACAACAAAGGCATTTCCAGCCCTCTGCAAGTCGGCTTAACCAGCACCCTGAGTAAGTCCCCACTGAGAGGCTGCACCAGGCAGAATCCACCTCCCCTGCCCTCCCTGAAGGCCTGTCCCCGCCCGTTGTGGGGTTGTCACACCAGCCTGACAGATGTCCAAAGCAAAGGAGAGAAAGCAAGTTCCATCCAATCCACATGATTGTAATCTATGCTACTGCTTTTAAGGGATTCCTTCGGGCTGGAATGATTCGTGTGGAGTGAAAGTCAATAAACTTCAGACCATAAAACAGAGATCAAGCTGCTCCAAACTTTTCCACGATTTTGCAATGTGAAGTTCAGCGCAGTCGGGAAAAGTTCCTAAGCGTGCCTGCACTGCCCCCTGCTGGAAACTTCCGGCACCAACGCGCCACGCCAAGGGCTGTCGGGGCGCCCCGTGAGCGCTCAGAGACGTCCAGGCATCTGCGCTTCCCCCATAATTCCTCTATCTTCACAAAACACTTCCTAGGAGGCCTTCTAAGTAGCACCGTCCTGAATTCTTAGGTTTCGCTGCATCCGGGCGAACTGCCCTGGGATCCCCAGCCGGGCCTGCGGACTACAGAACCCAGACCAGCCCGCTGACTGTGGGTGCCAAGCCTGGGCCATGGGAAGGCTCACGGAGGTGACACGTGTCTCCATGCCAGGACATGCGGTTTGCTGCCATTGCAGTCCCCCGTTAGCTGTCCCCTCTGCCATCAGCTGGCACATCTGAAGAAGCGCCTTCCATGGCAGGGAAGGGGACCCCTACATGAAAGGCTTCTGAGCCCAGGAAGTTACTGGGCCCAGCTTACAAAGAGGACCCAAAATCTCTAATTGGGCAGGAGTGCCTCCTGAGGCGGAGGGGCAGCAGTGAAGCCACACAGAGAGAGAGTAGTGTAAAAGTGTCATAATCAGAAAAAACAAACCTTCAGAAAGCTACCCAACATTAAATACCACATTTGAAACCTCCTAAATGTCCAACAATGTGGGAATGGTTATAATTAATAATAGCCATTTAACTGAGGGGACAATTTTTATCTACTAGTATGACCACATTGTGCCTTTAAAATGCATCCCAAAAAACCCAGAAATATTCAAGGTGATTTTCTGTTTGATAGAATTAGTAACAAATTGCTCCTCTGTATTTTTCCACATTCTTCTATTACAAGTTGTATTGTTCTTATAATCCTAAAAACATCTTTACTTTTAAAAAGAATATTTGGAAATAAGACAGGATACATGAAGGAATAAGTTCCCCAAGAAGACACGCAGGTTAGTGTCCTCGCCCTTGGGCAAAAAGAGCACTCCATCCGCTTCCAAGGTGGCGGCAGGTGGCCCACGTGATGCCTGCTCTGACAGCCGCAGTACAGGGGGCTCCGGCCTGCCGGGTCTCACTTCCTCTGAAACAGAACAGGATGCTGTCTGCTGAGGAGAGGATTGCTGGCTGAGAAGAGGACAGCAGACCTGAAAGTGGAGCCTGAGGAGTGGCCGAGAGAGCTAAAAGGGGACAGAGAAGGGACAGGGAGTCTCGTGGTCAGAGGTACGAACCTGGGGCTGGATGGCAGGGGCTGGCCGCCCCACCTCCCTGGCTTCAGGCCTATGGGCAAGCTCTTTAGCATGGCTCCCCTGACTGTTTAGGTCTGCCTTAATTTTTCTTAGCAGTATTTTGTAACTTGTAGTATAGAGATTTTGTATGTGTTTTGTTAGATTTCTTCCTAGGTATTTTATGTTTTGATGCTATTGTAAAAAATACTTTTAATTCATTTTCTAGTTATTTGTTGCTGTTATGTATGAATACAATTAACTGCTTATTGGCTTTGTGTCCTGTAACCTTACCAAATTCAAGTATTATTCTAGTAGCTTTATTTTTAGATTCCATAGGATTTTCTACATATACAACGATGTCAGTGACTAATGACAGTTTCACTACTTCTTTTCCAATCTGTATGCTTTGGCTACGCTGGGGGTTAGAATAAAGATGGGAAGCATCTTTGGGATTATTGAACAAATATTTATTCACTAACTAAATATTCACTGACTACAAACTACATGTATAACACAACTCAATAATGAAGGGGGTTCACAGACGCACTTGGTCAAGATCTTGTTCTCGTTCTAGGACCCCTGGGTAACATGAAACCCTTAGGTTCACAAAGAGCTTTATGTTTTTCACAAAGTGAAACGTAACTACCAGAAGTAACCTTCACAGCTCCATGACAGAGGCAAAGTTGTTGTCATTATTTGAGGTACTTAAAATGGTCTGCCCAAAGTTGCAGAATAACGGATCTATGCCGGGTGTGTGATTTTTATATTTGTACACTTCCCACCATTGGGCCAAAGATGGTCCTTGGAAGTTACTTAATGATAAAAACCCTGAAGCTGAAAAGGAACTTTGATGAACCTCTTTTCTAATTTAGCACTGCTACTCTAGAAGGATTGTTTGTCCTCTTGAGGCATAGACATGATCAGAGCCAGTTAATTATGCCCCTCTGGGTTTCTGAAGCCCTTTCAACACGCAGAAGAGAGGCAAAGTCCCACCTTCTCTGGCGCTCCTCAACTGGACTTTAACAACAGTCTGACCTAGCATCTATTTCCTGTTCAGCCATCTACTGCTTTTTCTCCTGGAAACTATACCAACTTACCAATTCATGCTATAAATTCCGTGTTTTTTGCTTTCCCCACAGGACCCTAGGATTCTCATTTTGATGTTCCCTCCAATGGAGGGTGAGCAAACCAGAATCTTCTTGATCCCTTCCAAACACTAGCATTTAAGATTCAAGCAGTCTTGCTCCCTGGGGTGTGTCAACAAAATAAACAGCCCAGAACTCTTCCAGGACTTCCCAGGAAAGAGAGGGAAAAAGAAATTAAAAACTACTCTGCCCTCTTGTGGTCATGAGAGAGATCAAAAACACCAAAATACGAAATTTCCCAAAAGTACTTAAGTTACAATTAATATTTGCTTATAATTTTATAAGATAAATTATACTTTTACCATAAATTATATATCTGTAAACTTTACAAAATAAATTATATCTTTTTAATAATTTAATAATGAATTGTATCTATTACTCTTCTTTTTTTTTTTTTTTTTTTTAAGTAGGCTCCAATGCAGGGCTCAAACTCACAACCCTGAGATCAGGACCTGAGCTGAGATCAAGAATCAGATGCTTAACTGACTGAGCCACCCAGGTGCGCCCCTATTCTTTCTAAATTATAGTTATTGTTTGTACATATTGATTGTTTTTCTTGATCAGATTTTTTAGTGAGCTGTCTTTTTAAGGTTCATAATTTTCAGTTTTTATTTTCTAATTTGTTTTATCCTTTTATTAATATTATTTCTGTCTTATACTTCTTTGAATTCCTTTTGAAGAAACGATATTGAATGCTTTCTTTTGCTTTTTTCTTTAGTGATGATAAAAACGCTGAATTTTCTCTTGAATATTGTTTTGATAAAAATTACACATTTTTATATGTAGTATTGTTATTTAAAAAACAGCATGTCGCTATATTCTTTAATTTCCCACTGTAGCTGATTATTGTTTGAGAGAGAATTGAGCACATTTTAAATGGCACAATTTTGTAATTCCTATTGAAACATTTATTGTTACTAGTTTTGCTATATTTGGGGCAGTCTTTATAGCCTGTAAGATTTTTCTTAAATTTTGTAATGTATTAGATGTCTTTATGTTGTAATGAATTATAACACTTTGTAAAAATTTCAGGCACTGGCAAGTTTCTAAGACTCAGATTCTATCGATTAATTCTCTTTTATTGTTTTGTAATATATACCTACATTGTGCCAGCTTGACTTAATATTAATTGATAATGGTAAAATCAAGTTTCCAAATAGCATATTTTGTCAAATACTCCTTAACTCTAAATGTTATATCTTTATGTCAAAAAGTAACAAAGTTCATAAACTTTTTAAAACATTGTCTTTAATATAATCAGAATTTTTGTTAAATGCTACATATATATAGCCAATTTCTGTTGACTAAACAATGCTTTTTTAATATTAATATTAATGTCAGTGCTGTGTTCATATCTGATTAAAGCCTTTCTGGGGTATTTTGTTTCAGGTGCCCTGACTGCTGTGCAGTGCACATCCTGTCAAGACAACCCAGTGAGTTGGAAGAAGCAAAGTGCTTGGAATAAGAACTGGGCAGAATCCCAAAGTGGCCACTTACTGGTTGTGAGACCCTGGATACGTAATGGACACCTCTCTAAGGTAGAGGGAATGCCACTGCCTGCTACATAGGATTGTTGTGAGGATCAAATTATATGTAACATACATAAATGTCTACTGAGACACATCTGTTTCTGAGAGCATCAGACTCAGGGCTGTTCTGAAGCCCATTCTTGATAGCCTTTGTGTAGTCACCATGGCTTAGGATTTATTGGGGACCTAACATTCACAATGAATTGTAATTTTTAGGCAAATCAACATTTAGGAATCTATCCTGGAAATCCAGGGGGAAAAAAATCCGGGTCACACATTGTGGGGTGGTGGAGAAGCAAGAGTGGAGGTGGCAGATCCAATAAATAGGAGTAAAACGGGGAGGACAGAGTTTGATGGAATGTGGGAGGTGAGGGGGGAGCCTCTTTGCCATCAGAGGCTGCATACTGTGAACATTCCCAATCCAAGCCCAATTTTTTAGACTTGTCTATTTCTTGTCTTTAGATGAGTGAACGTATTCCCATTTGCTTCCATCCTTTACTAAGGTGAAGCAGGAAAACAGCCCAGTTTTGATCCCACGGTTGTTATCCTGTAACAACAAACTGTATCGGCCTCATTTAAAATATCTTAAAATAGCAATAAACACACAAAACTATTTGCCATTTAGGTAAGCAGAAGACTAACGATTTTTGGCTTCTCTCAATCCACTTTCTCATTCCTTCCTATTCTTTCATTATTTAGTCTGTGATCTTAAATGCTGGTTTAAAATAATACTATCTTGGAGGTGGGTCAGGAGGTGAGTGAAACAGGTGATGAGGATTAAGGAGTGCACTTGTCATGATGAGCTCCAGGCGTTGTATGGAAGTGTCGAATCACTATACTGTACACCTGAAACTAATATAACACTGTTGACTGGGGCATTTAAAATTTAAGTTTTTTAAATTGAAAATTTTTTTAATGTTTTAAATTGAAATTTTTTTAATATTTTAAAATAAAATAAAATACTATCTTCTCTCCTAATATGTGTGTGTGTTGTTGTTGTTGTTGTTGTTGCATCCATTTCTCTTGGTCCACCAGATTTGTTAATAATATACCCTTACCTGTTGGGGTTTGGTGACTTTCTTTAATCTCCAATTCCTTCAAGTAATTTTTTTCTTTGTTTGGGTTTTGGTGGGGTTTTTTGTTTGGTTTTGGTTTTGGTTTTTTAGAGAGAGAGAGAGCACACACGTTCAGGGGGTGGAGGCAGAGGGAGAGGGAGAGAGAGAATCTTAAGCAGACTTCAAGCCCAGCACAGCGCTGGACACGGGGTTTGATCTCACAACCCTGAGATCAAGACCTGAATCAAAATGAGGAGTCAGAGGCTTAACCGACTAAGCCCCCCAGGCACCCCAAACTTCAAGTAGTTTTGAGGCCCACCAAGAGCTTTTTACCTCCCAATAAGACTGATGGTTCTGTTGTGTTACTTAGTTCATATGGTGTCTCCCACAGAAAGTAGACCCAAGACAAAGACTTAAGGGCAAGTAATTTGAGAAACACAGTTAGGTAGTGGGAATATGAGCCAGGAAAGGAAGGAAAATCAATCAAGGGTGCATGAAAGAGTGGGGTATCACTGTGGGCAAATGGGGTACAAGCCTGCTGGGGCCCTCTGAGAAAATATAGAACATACTCAGAATTGCCCAACTGAGAAGGGAGCAAGCTGGGATATTTCTCCATGAACTCCTATTCCTCATTGGTTAAAGGTGATTCCTAAAAGCACTAAATCCCCATCACTTGAGGCCTACCACACTCAAAGAGCCAGGCAAATTCCTACGGCCAAAGAAAGTCCTCAGGCAAAGAACTCAGATTCTTGAGGTAAGGAACCTTCCACATATGGGAACATTGTCCACTAAAACTTAAGAAGAACTCAAGATATAAGAGTGTTTATTTGGGGTCCATCACATAGACATGATTAACTGCCCAGGTAGCTGATCTCAATCTCCATGTGACCCAAAGCTCCCACCCTATGTCATACTATTACTACCTGGAGTGTCCAGGCTCTATCCTAAGACTATCTAGTGTGGCAGCCCACACTGTAAATCACATTTTTAGACTACCCAGTGTAATCTAAAGCCTCCATGCTGATGAAGACCCTCCTATCAAGCATGAAATTCTCTTTCCCTCTGACCCTCTCCCAACTTGTACTATTAATTAATTAGTTAATTAATTAAAACCATCAGTTGCATTTTTTACTTATTTTAAAATAAATAAGTTACTTCAGTTAGCAAATAAAAATAAAGCTAATGTTTAAATTTTGCTTGGAAAGAAAAATGAGTAAGAAGGAAAAAAAGAAGAAAGGGAAGCAGATTATTTGTATGTCCTTACATTTATCTTGCATTTTAATAGTGGTAGTAGTGATGATGGTAGTCATCACTACCAACAGATTTTATTTTCTTCTTTAAAATGGGGAAGTGTCACAAATAGAAGGAAATTAATGAGACACAACTAAATGCAACATGGGACCCTGGACAGACCCAGGAACAGAAAATGAACACTAGGGGTAAAACTGGTGAAATTTCAGTAAGGTCAGTCATTTACTATTAAGTATTACCCTTGGGTATTGTACCAATGTTAATTTCCTGGTTTTCATTGTTGTTATAATTCTCTCAGTTGTTACTATTAGGGAAAGCTGGGTGAAAGATGAATGTGAAAACCCCTTTACTGTTCTTGCAACTTTTCTGTTAGTCTAAAATTATTTCAAATTAGAAGTTCAGGGTGCCTGGGTGGCTCAGTCGGTTAAGTCCGACACTTGATCTCAGCTCAGGTCTTGATCTCAGGGTCGTGAGTTCAGGCCCGGCATTGGGCTCCATACTGGGTGTGTAGCCTACTTAAAAAAGAAAAAGTTAAAAGAAAAAAGTTTAAAATGATCTATCTCTGTTTACTCAAGGATTATCTAAAATAATCATTTTAATCTTTTTGGAGTTCAACCAACTCTTTGATGAAAAGTAAGTCCTATCTGTTCCAAAAGTTCACTTATGCCATTTTGCAAGTTCAGAGACCCATGTGGTGCATATCCATGGGCCCCCAGTGAAGAACCCTGGCTCCCAGGGCTGTAGCTGGGACTTGGGTATAGCAGGAAGTGACGTGCAACAGATATGCTGAGCAGGAACAACTTCTAGCTCTCACCTGCAGCCCCGTTCATGCCTTCATCATCTGGCTGCCCAGCAGGCCTTCCTACAAAATGGGCTGACATCATGCTCCCCCTTAACATCTCCTCAGAAGGGTCATTATGACAGGACTACACTCACCCACACAACAAAGGGCACCTCCTCTTTCTGGGCCAAGCAGCACCATAAATATATCCTAAAGGGATCCCGAAAGGCAGCCCCACTAAGTGCACCAAACAGAATAATCAGCTCTGGGCATTAGAGCCTCAGCAGGAAAGGAAGTCCTGGCCCCTAGCGCTGGAAATAGATGCAAATATATACTAAGTGTGGGGCATGAATCCCCACTCCAAACTTCCCCTCCCATCTTCTGCTTTGTAAGCAACTCCACCAAAAAACTGAATGAAGAAAGGTGTAACCAGTTACATGGTAGAAATAAATGGCAAGAATAAAAATCTGTCTGAACCCTGCACAAATAGTTTCCACAGAGATGAATGATTTAGATTTGAATAGCTGCAAGAGTTAAAAAGTTACAAAAGCTAAGATGCACACACTAGACATTATTAATGCCAAATTATTAGTATCAGGTAAGAATAATGAGATCAAACACAAGACATATTTGCTCAAAGGGACAGAGCAGCTGCAGAGAACAGGAATGGCTTGTCCAAGGAGAGGCCAGGATGACTTGCAGCCCTGGGAATTAGCTAGCAAGTCAAGAGACACTTGGATGGCTATAGCTCAGAATTCAACCTTTCCAAAGAATTGCACTAACACACAGATCCCTTTCTTTCTGGTAGATCCAGCTCCTCAAGTCTGGCCACTGGGCAAAAAGGCCTGAGAGACAGCCAGCTTTCTGCCAAGCACTGGCCTCCATGATGGACATAGTGGGATGGTTTTAGAGGGATGGGAAGGCTGGGTAGTTCAGTGAATGTACAGAATAGTGGTATGGAAGACATAAATGTTGAAAATGACTAAATGGGCTTGCATTTCTGACAGGGACTAAAATAAACAGACTTGAAACATAATGAAAATTGTTCTGATAAACTCTTCCAGGAGGGCAGATTCTACCACTCTAGACCCAAAGACTGTCCAGAACTATGGCAGCAAGTGAAGGACTAGAGCTTTCCTTGAGCATCATGCCATCTCATGGAAACTTCTGGGGCAGCAACTCCCTTCAAAGAAACCAGAAGTCCTTACCAAGTCAATAATTCACTTTACAAACTTAGATGCTGTGGCTTTCATTCCACATTTAGGATACAGTTATTTGATTTTTTTTTTTCCTGGAGAAAATATTCTAGATGTAATATGCACATTTTTAGGACTTTTTGATACACATTACCAAAAGTCTAATCAGAATGACTGTCTCAATTTACACATGGATGAAAATGTCCATTACCCTAGTCCCTTCCACAATTTTTGCCATTCAGTAGTTAGGGAAAAAAATTTCCTGTTTCTCCTGGCATTTTAAAAAGATTAATAGCAAATCTGAGTATTTTCTTTAATTCTATTTTTTTCTTTTGTGAGTTGCTGTCCTTTGCCAAATTTCTATTGAAATGTTTTTGTATGTTATCTTTAAATATGACAGTTATAATATTTTCCCAGCTTGTCATATGTTAACTTCATAAATGGTGTTGACACACAGAAGTGTTGGATTTTAATGCAGTCAAATCCAGCAATCTTATTCTTTATTGTTTCTACCTTTGTTATCATGGTTAGGAAAGCCATTCCTATGCCAAGATTATAAAAGTATTAAGCCATACATTCTTCTGGGCCTTTTGTGGATCTGGGTTTTACATTTTACATTTAATCTATCTAGAGGCTATCTTGGCTACAGTAAGGTAAACATTTAAATTTATTTCTTTCCCAAATGGTTAGCCTTTTGTCATAACACCATTTATTGAATTATCTGTCCTTGCCTAATGTTTTGAAATACATGCAAAGTGGAGGAATAGTGCTTTGGCAATTTTTCAAATCTACACTACTGACACCATCACCCTGCCCCCCCCCACCTCCTGTTGAGTGTGGGCCTTAAATTGCTGGTGGTGGTTGAAGACTGGGCCCCATTTAGGATCTGGGTGAAGGCTGCTCAATGTCTGTCTAGGGAGCATTAGGTCTCATCAACTGCTGCCCTGCTTTCTCCCCATGTCGATTCAATATGCCCACTTTCCTGAGACCCCTTAAGAGAATTTATGCATATTTGTGTGAGAAAAGTAACTACAAGTCCCCTTTTACAGCCACCTTTTCCCACCAAAGCTTTGTCATCTACTTGTCCTAATGTCCACAGCTGATCCTGACCTCAACAGAACCAATATGCCCGGAATGACTTCTAGGCACCTTGTGCTGTTTACCAGCAGGAGAAATGACTCCTGGGGTTTGGGAGGTGACACACACAGCCCTACTGACACAGCCTTGGGAGAGAAGAGAGCAGAGACACTCATACAGCACTCACGAGGATTGGCCTTTGCTGTGTGCTTCCTGGGCTTTGAGAAAGTAAAAGTATCTGGCTGTTCAGCAAGGAGAGAGAGAATAGTGATTGTGCCCCGTCCCCCTGGTGTCCTACCCCTTTCTCTCCCTGACTCTGGAACGAATGACAGAAGGAGGCACCACAGGGAGCTCCGCAGTGGTGCTGAGGGGGCTTTGGGGGGAGAGGGGGGCATCAGATCAGTTTCCACTGCACACTCACGGACCTCTCTGTGAGGCAGCTGCCAGCCCAGGTTTTAAGAAAGGTGGTGTGTTTGTTTCCCAGCTAGACTCTCAGCTCCCTTCCTAGAAGGGAGTGTGTCTTGTTCACATTTATGTCCCCAAACCCAGCACAGTACCTGACACTTAAAACGGGCTCAGCACATACAGATTCAATTGAACTTAAGTAATGATGTGTTATTAGTAATAGTAATGACTAACATTTAAGAACCAACTTATTACTTACACTTCGTATACTCTGTGAAATTAATTTTTTTGTTCTGTTTTGCTTAACAAGTGGCTGTCGGGTAGAGGACAAGGACAGAGCAAGAGGAATTTTGCTTTATGAAGCCCTCTATTCAAGAGGCCAAACCAATCTCCAAGTGAGAGCTCTGGAGCAGGGAGCCTGAAGAGAAGTACAGTGAGCAAAAGAGCCCCAGGAAAAAGGACAGCAATGGTGATTCTAAGGAGGAAGGAGCCCCAGGCAACAGTAGCCTCAGTCATCAGGAACTTTAAAGCCATTCTTCCCTGTCCAAATTCCCTCTCGGGGAGAGGCCAGCATCCTATAAAAATGCCTTTGAAGGAGGCTGAGGGCATTTTTAAAGAATCTTTATCTTACAGATGCTCAAAAGCAACCTTACCCCCTTGCATTATCGCACAACAGGACTAAGGCCTTGACCACCTGTGTTTGAGTGGCTCCTCAGTGATGCCCCATAAAAAAAGAGCTCTTGCCCCATGTGCTGAGTGATTTTCAGGGCTTACAGTTTCTCCACGTTTCAATCACATCTCCAGTTAAGAAGAAAAATTTAATTTGTTACCCTAGAAAATACTGTTTTCTCTCCATAATTCATAGGGTACATGAAGAACGACTTTTTCTGGGTTCACTCACATATCTGCCTTTACTCTGAAGGAATAGAATGGGGGTCGCCTGGCCAGAACCCTGGCTCTCCCAAGAAACTCACCTGTCCTGTCACCTGACCATACCACCAGGGTAAGAAGGGCTCACCACCAGGGTAAGAAGCCTAACCAGAGCCCCGCAACTAGCCAGCTAGTCAGAGGTGGAACCGACGTGCAAATTCAAAACAAGTATCTTAGTAAAGAGATCTGAAAGGAATAGCTCTACACCAGACAAAAGTATCCTCCTCCCAGCCCCTCGAAATTCTCTGGTTGTGTCAAATTCTTCCCCACAGTCTCTGCTTGAAAGATTTGCTCCTAGCTTCAGAGCCTTAACTACAGAACACTAAGTCTTTGCTCAAGCAGCGGCTCAACACATAACCCCTAAGCACCCAAGGCTTTTCTCCCCCAAGACTTTGTTTCCTTCCACGAAACCCTCAAGAACCCTGGATTCCCGATTTCCTGGCCCAGCGGATTGCTTTACCAGGCTGCTGCTATTCCAGACCTAGCTAATCTGAGCCGCAGCGTGGCTCCCTCACTCCCCGGACTACGTCCGCGGGCAAGGGCGCCTCCGCCTAGAAGCCGAAGGGGATTCGACAGAGGGCCCCGCCCGGTCGTGACCCTCAGAGCCCGAGCAGCAGCGCGCGCCGCGGAACTACGTTTCCCACAGTGCTCCGAGAAGCCCGGACGGCCAAGGCCCGGGACCCGGCGGGCGGGCTCGCGCGCAGCCTCTTGGGAGTTGTAGTTCGACCCGCTCACGCCGGCGCTGCTGTGGGCTCGGCGCCGGCCTTTGTCTGTCTGCGGGCGCGCGCCGCTGCGGTGAGTGAGGCCGCCGGCCGGGTCAGTGAGCCCGGCTAGGCGGGGCCGCGTGAGCGGGCCGCCGCCTCCGGGCGCTCCGTGGCCCCCGCGGCCCTGAGCAGGCCTGGCTGGCCTGAGCCCCGAGGGAGGCCACCCGCGAGGGGAGAGGCGAGCGGCCCGCAGAGAAGGGTCCAGCTGGACCGGAGAGCGGGGTGCTGAGGTCCAGCACGCAGGGCGGGCCCGGGGGAGCCTGAGGCGGGAGGGTAGAGTGTGCCCGGGGGAGCAGGGGCCCCTCCGACCGCCGCTCCGCAGGACAGAGCATGGGGGAAGGCCCCGCACCCTGGAGATGCGGGAGGGGGAGGCCACAGGCAGGTGTGCCCAGGGGCCTGCAGTGAGGATTTCACAACACGGTCGGGGGTGAAAATTCGATCTCTCTAGGGAGGGGGAATGGGAGAAAGGGCAGACTTGTCAGGGTGGAGAATGGAAGAAAGGACAAAATGGATTCAGATATGTGGAGAAAATAATCACCCCTACCCTCATCTCCTAAACCTGAGACTGTCGCCCAAGGGGTTCCAGAGACAGCAAAGTTTACCCCCTCTGCTAGGGCTCTCCTGAGGACTCTCAGCTTTAAGGCCTTCAGTCTCTAGGTCGTATCAGAGATTCTTCACATTTGGTTCTTTTATTCTCCCAAGAGCTGCCTGAAACGACAGTGTTGTTAACCTATTTAGTTCGTAGGGAAATAGAGCCAGGGCTGTTGGTTAGTTGTCCAAGGTTGTATGGGGGTAGGGGAGATTAAAGGCAAGAATCCAAGTCTCTCCAGACCTAATTCTGAGTTTTTCCAAAGGATAAATAGCCTCTCTGATAGGAAAAGCAATTTTCTATTACTAAAGCCACTTCAAAATCTTCAGGAAATTATTTCCTCAGATTTATGACCTAGGGAGAAAAATAAAACAATCTCGCTTTATTAACCAAGGCAGTTCCTGAGACACAGCTGAGTTGTTACTTGTTGGAAGATCTCATAGCATGTGGAGAGGCAGAGCTATAAATTCTGCCCACTTATTCTGACCAAACTATTTGCTGGATTCCCCAGGGACCGAGTCCAAACTTGGCAGCAGGTTTCATGCACTTTCAGGGACTCTTGATGGATGTGCAGTTGTGGAGGAGTAACACCTTGAACTAACAAATTACCTGTAGCCTCCTGGCAGTCTCATAGAAGAGTCCTTTGTAGCTTCTACTCCAAATTGGAGGTGACACCTCCAGATACAAGTTTAAAATGCCTCTTCAGTCAAAACAAATGTGGCAGAAGGTACAGTTGTCAAGACCAAGTGCTTACGTTAACAAAACAATTGTAGCATCATCCTGCTATTTCATTAAATCAGGAGGCCAGCATTTTGATGAGACATATTTGAGGGAAATAAAGATTATGCACTGAACCACTGCATAAAGTGTACGAATTTTAATAATTAGGGACCTAAAGTAAGAAGAAAATACTCAAAAAAATGTGGAAAAAATAATATGGAGCAAGAGGATTCCTAGGATCTTGAAGAGTAGTAAAGTCTGGTCAAGCACTGTTACATTCTGTCCCATTTTATAAAAATTCTCACCAGCTCTTTAGTGAAAAGAAATTAGAGAATTGTCTAGTTTAAGGGCATAGACTCTGGATCTCAAAAGTCTTGAATTTGATCCTTTGCCCACCCTGGACTCCTTATTGGCTCTGAGAATTTGGGCAGGTTACTTATCCTAGTTGGAGTGCCTTGGGCTTGGTTTCTGAAGAAGGTCTTCGTTTTCCAAGAATTGACAAGTATTTACACTTAGAATTGGTATTCTCATATCTTGAAGAATAGGAGAGGGGTGGGTCTGGATCTGGAGCCTCCTAAATATTGTTCAAAGGTAAACATATGAGAACTCTTGTCCTTATAACCTACGGAGAGCTGGAGGGGGAGAGCTGAAGCCATTTTCATCATAGAACAAATCATGAAGGCTGAAATGTTGGGTTTTTAAATTCTGAATTCCTTTGGAGGTTTGAAGGATAAAAGAGCAAGTGGTTAGGTGGGGGAAGGAAGTGGAAGATCCCAATCACATGCCAAGGCTAAGGTATAAACAGGAGTGACCATTATCTTGGGATTGGCAGGAAGAGATATATGTGTTCTCTGCTTTCCCACCTCATGTTTCCACCTTGACTCACTTATGTGTGGTCATGGTACCATCACTAAAACTTTGCAGTTACATTATAGGTGACTAAGATATACATCACACAATCCAGATTTCTTCCATTTACTCATACCCCAAAGTGGAGCTTCTGTTGAGTTTATCCTTCTCACTTATCAATTCTCCTGCCTTTTCCTGTTTGTTTTTGTTGTTCTGTTTTTTGTTGTTTTTTCCTCCTCAGGTGTTCAAGAATAGCCCATGGAAGAATCATATGAAGAAGTGGTGATTAAGGTCATACAGCAGGCGTGGACATGTTTGGATTTCCAACAGCTACCCTGCTGGACTGTCATGGAAGATATGCGCAGAATGTAGCATTTTTCAGTGAGTGAGTCGGTTGATCACTGAGATGCCCTAGTGTCCCTGTACTCAAGCACTGGTCAGCAGGCTGAGGAAGCAGAGGAGACATTCCTTTGGAGGAGTTCACCATTCCTGGGGGTTACAGGGGAAGCCTGCAAGCTAGAATTAGAAATAGCAGTAGAAACAGAGCAAGAGAATGATCTTGATATGGAGATAGTTTTGAGGTAGTCTCTGAGAAAATGAATGAGCAGCTTTACATCTCGGCACAATCACTGAATAAGGGTAAGGCAAGAGAAAATCTTCCTAGGATGACTCCAAGAAAACTGTTAATAGTGATGAATGGACCCATAATTAAAGTGCAGTAGGATGCAGGGCAATATGGATGCAGGGCAATATGGAAAACGCTGTCAGCATCTGCACAGAAAGTGTTTGAGAGTAACTTCCAAACCAAAATTGATTTCAGTTTCACCATAGCTTAGTAGACTGAAATAGCATGGATATTAAAGGGGAAAGTTCCTTGGATCAGATTCTATAATTATCCTAGCTTGATCTGTGGTATCAGACAAATTATTTAACTTCCTTGAGCTCCAGGCTCTTCATCTGTAAAATGGGACAATAAACTCTACCTTGCAGGGTTACTGGGACTAGAGATAATAGATGTAATGTACCAAAGATTCTGATGTATATTTTCTGATGTCATGGAGCTTACTCTACTATCAGGAAAACAGATTGGTGCAGAGATGGATTTCTCATGTATTGGTCTCTTCAGGGCCCTGTACCTACTTTTATACTTTTTCTTAATGGAGTGCCTCCAAAATTTTAAAGTTTTAGGCCCTACACAACCTGGATCCATACCTGTTTTAGAGTCAGATAAAACTTGGGTATGGGGCTCTATTTGATCCTATATATAGTTTTCTTCGTTTTTTGAGCCTGTTTTCTGATCTATAAAATGAAGATAATCATGTCTACCTTACCAGATTCTTTGGGAGGCTAAATTAAATTTAGAGGCAGTATAATACTGTGGAGCATGCCTGCATTTGCATCCCAACTCTGCACTTAGCTAACGACAAGATCTGTGACAACCTCCCTATGCTCTCACTTCCTTATTTGTAGCAATCTCATAGAATTGTTTTCAGGATTAAATTACCTATGCAAATTTCATAGTATAATGTCTGGCACATAATAAGCATTCAAAGCGTTGTTTCTTTTTTCCCTATTCTTCTCACTCAGCATATTGGTGCATCTTACATGACTTCCCTCTCATTTTACCAGATGTGATGACAGAAGCCCACCACAAATATGATCACTCTGAGGCCACAGGATCCTCAAGCTGGGATTTCCAGAATTCTTTCAGAAGAGAGAAGCTGGAACAAAAATCCCCAGATTCTAAGACACTACAGGAAGATTCACCTGGAGTGAGACAGAGGGTCTATGAGTGTCAGGAATGTGGAAAATCCTTCAGGCAAAAGGGTAGTCTAACCTTGCATGAGAGAATCCACACTGGTCAAAAGCCCTTTGAGTGTACCCATTGTGGAAAAAGCTTCAGGGCCAAAGGCAATCTTGTTACACATCAGCGAATACACACAGGAGAGAAGCCCTATCAGTGCAAGGAGTGTGGGAAAAGCTTTAGTCAACGAGGTAGTCTGGCTGTTCATGAAAGACTCCATACTGGACAGAAACCCTATGAGTGTGCTATTTGTCAGAGAAGCTTCAGGAATCAAAGTAACCTTGCTGTTCATAGAAGAGTTCACAGTGGTGAAAAGCCCTATAGATGTGATCAGTGTGGAAAAGCCTTCAGTCAGAAAGGAAGCTTAATTGTTCACATCAGAGTCCACACAGGCCTGAAACCCTATGCCTGCACACAGTGCAGGAAGAGTTTCCACACCAGGGGCAATTGTATCCTGCATGGCAAAATCCACACAGGAGAGACACCCTATCTGTGTGGCCAGTGTGGGAAAAGCTTCACTCAGAGAGGGAGTCTGGCTGTGCACCAGCGAAGCTGCTCACAAAGACTCACCCTTTGACCACCCTCTTCAAAGGAAGTTCTCTTTATGAATTAAAAGTTAAAAAACCCTCAGATCAAGCAACCTATCCAATTCTATGGAATGAATGGAGACTTTCAGAAAGACCATCATTGGGTAGGGAAAACTGACTTTTCTCCTTTCCCCCAAATGAGTATGAAAAATAAATGTCTTGTTTATTATCATTATCACATATGTTTCATAATTTGTCAATTTATTTTGACCTAAGTTCCCAAAGTATCTCCATTAATCTAGTGCATACTTGGGAGATTGTTCTATGTATAACAGATACAGATTTTAAATCTGTAGCTGACATCGTTAGTTTTTGTTTTTTAAATCAACCCTTCATGAATCCCAAGGTCTTTTCTTTACATATTCAAAGCAATCTTGTATTGGATTCAAGAAGGGAAGAATTCATCCCAAAGAGCTTGGTAGCAAATCTCTATCATCTAGAGGTAAATTACATCAAAGGTCTTAGGGTACAGAAATGCTTTAGAAATACTATGGGTTTGAATAGTGATATAATATTGCTCCCAAAGATACCCTGATACCATATGAGGATATATACAAGAATGTTGATATCATCCCGATTCAAAATAGTCATAAATTGGACAAAACCCAAAATATCCAACAATAGGTAAGGTAATATATGGTGGTATGTTCATATGACTCAGCAATAAAAAATAACATACAACTGATACATGCAATAATATGAAGAATCTCAGAACTTTACGTTGAGTGAAAGAACACACGCACACCAGGAAAAACTAATCTAATAGAATAGAACTAATAGAATTCAGATAGTGGCTAACTATGAACAGAGGGAACTGGGTAAGGACTGACTTAAAAAGGGCACAAGGCAATCTTATAGAGTGAAAACATGCTCTATACCTTATTTCAGGTGGTGGATGCATGGGTCTGTACAATTGTCAAAATTCATTGAACTCAACAGTTAAGAGTCTATGCATTTTCTTATCTGTATGGTATACTTCAGTAACAATGAGGCAGTTTAAAAATACTGCACACAAGTTCTTTAACACTTATCTCATGAAGAGATGGGGGTCTGTCACCTCCACTTGAGTTTGGGTAGGCTTGTGGCTGCTTCACACACAAAAAAACAACTGATGCTATATGATTTCCAAGAATAGGTCTGAAGAGCTCTTTAAAGGTGTGAAAAGTTTCTGCATGATAATCTTGAGACACTTATTCTGGAGAAAATCAGCTGCAATGTAAAAAGTCTATCTTGAGGCCACTATGATGGACAAGCTGTATATAAGTGCTCTAGTTGACAGCTTCAGCTGAGCAACAGACAGCCAGCATCAACTACCAGCCATGTGAGTGAGTTATTGTAGATATCCAGCCAAGTGCAACCTTCAGATGACTGGAGCCCCATATGACATCTGTCCAAAACTGTATGAGAGACCCCCAAGTAAGAACAGCCTTCCAAATTCCTAACACACAAAGTCATTAGAGAAATCAAAAGTTAAGGTTTTATATCACTAAATATTTGTTATTATACAGCAATAATAGAACATAATATATTTTCTAAAAGGATAAGATACTGTGAAAAGAAAAGGAAAAATCTGGGAGAACAACTCGAGATTTACTTACTGATTAAACCAAAACAGGAAATTGATTCATGATTCATCAGAAAGCTTAAGATTTAAAAGTAAACATTTCTTTTGACAAAACAGAAGGCAAGGTATAGATTAGTTAACCCAAATACAAGTTACGTGAAGTAAATGCTGGTCTCCAGCAGTCCTGCTCTGTAAGAAATTTATTAGATAGATACTTCAGTAACAATGAGGCAGTTTAAAAACACTTCCCACAAGTTCTTTAACACTAATCTCATGAAAAGACGGAGATCTGTTTCGCCTCCACTTGAATCTGGGTAGGCTGTGACTGCTTCAGACACAAAAAACAGAACTGATGGTACATGACTTCCATGAATAGGTCTGAAGAGCTCTTTAAAGGTGTGAAGTTTCTGCATGATTAGATAGATACATACATACATATCTATATATAGGTATCTTAGAAACCTGGTTCTGCAGAAATGAGTAAAGAGTAAATAGGTCAGAAAATATAAAAGATCTTTAAAATTATTCTTCCTATTTTTTATACATATATTATTAAATTTCTTTAAAGATTATTGGCTGCTTCTATTAAAGTAACAACAAAACAGAGCTAATTTAAGAGGACAATGTAGGAAGATCCTGGGTTCACACAGATACAACCTAATCTACAGCTACCTATGGAACAATTTCCTCTAAAAAAAACAAAAACAAAAACCTAAAAACTTGCTGAGTGACTCCTACAGATAACACAAATAAGAAAAAACTCATACTGAAGCTGGTAGGAGAGGCTGAGACAATTGACATAAATCCTACCCCGGGTCCAGCCAACCCACAATCAGGAGGGAAACAACCTGGAGCTTCTTTCTGAGGAGCAAAGAGTTTGAGCCCCACATTGGCTACTCCAAAGTTTTAAGACTTGAGACATGAGTCTCCAAAACAACTAGCTTTGAAAACCAAGAGGATTCATTCATGAGACCCACAAGGCTAGAGTGAACTGAAAAACAGCTCTTAAGGAGTTCTCATGCTTGGACTCACCCCAGGGACCAGCACAGGAGCAGCCAATTGAGAGGCACTCAGACTTCGTGTCAAAGAAGCTTATTTTCTTAAAGTGATGGCCTGAGGCACAGGCATCTTAATTTAACACACACCTAGGGGCCTTGCATCTCGAGGGATGGAAGATGGCTGGCACCATCTATCCATTCTCCCTCTGCCTCACTTCAGCTCACTGGTATCTCCCAGAAAAGAGCTTATACCCTCCTCTGGCACACCAATTCTTGCAGCTGTGGCCCAGGGGAACAACTCTAGTCACCTGGCTCTGGTAGCTAGCCAATGGGGCTTATGCTCAGGGGTGCACAGGACTGTAACCAATGGAGAAATAAGTTCTTAACTGGCTACCACCCTCAAAGCACAACAAGAGACAACAGACCAAGGCACTCAGTCTTTCTATGAAAGAGGCCTATTAGCTTATCTCCACAGCTGTGGCCTGAAGGGCAGGATTCTAATTAAACATCCAAGTGAGGGCACACTATAATTCTCTCCGGAGACCTCAGAGGGCAGTCATTATCTTCATTCTCCCTCTGCTGTGCTCCACAGTATTTCCCAGAAACATGCTTCCCACAGTCTCTGGTATGCTGGTTTTTATGGGTGCCATCCAGAGGACACCCCTTAGATTGTCTTTCTCTGGTGACCAACAGGGCTTGTGTTCCTGTATCCCATGGGACTGTAACAAACAGACAATTCTTGGCTGGCTACCAACCCTAAGGCACTGTGCAGAGAGGGGACTGAAACACACCCCCAGTCTTTCTGGGAAAGAGACCTATTTGCTTGTCCTGGAACATCAGCCTGAGGGGCAGGCTTCTGGTTTGGCACACAACTAGGTTCCTACTGAGATACACTAAGGGATGGGTGCCAGTGGATGCCATGTTCACACTTTCTCTCTGCCTCACTCCAGGTCACTAGTATCTCCCAGAAGGAAACTTGTATACTTGCCTGGCTCTTAAATATAAGTGACTGCCACCCAGGGGACACTTCTAAAGCATCTAGCTTTGGTGGCCAGTGGGACTTACACTTGTGGCCCCACAGGACTATATATATTTGCATAAGTTAGAAGCTACTGCTTGAGCTGAACCTAAGTGCTCATTGATATCCTACTCTTTGGGACACTGACAGGTCTTACCACACCATCAGCTACTAGGAGTCACTAAAATAAAATAGGCTACTTGGACAATCATGAAGGCTTTAGAGAAAACCAAGAGTTAGGGCAGGGTTGAATGATAAGGTTCATCTAGTTCACAAGTCCACTTCATCAGAACTGGGAAAGGTGGCTGTTTTATCCAGTGCACAGAAACCAACACAGAGAGATGAAAATGAAGAAACAGAGGAATATGTTCCAAATGAAAGAACAAGATAAAACCTCAGAAAAAAAGTCCTTAATGAGACAGAGATAAGTGATTTACCTAATAAAGAGTTCAAAATAATGGTCATAAAGATGCTCACTGAACTTGGGAGAAGAATTCATGAACACAGTGAGAACTTCAAAAAAAGGTACAGAAAATATAAAAAGGAACAAAATAGAAGTCACAGAGATGAAGAATACAAGTGAATGGAAAAATATTGTAGAGGGGTTAAACAGCAGACTAGACAAAGCAGAAGAAAGACTGTGAACTTGAAAACAAGGCAGTAGAACTCACCCAATCAAAGTAGCAAAAGGAGAAAAGAATGAGAAACAGTGAAGGTACCTTAAGGAACTTATGGGACAACATCATGTGGACCAATGTTCACATTATAGGGGTTCTAGAAGGAGAACAAAAAGAGACAGACAATTTACTGGAAGAAATAATGTCTAGAAACTTCCCTAACCTAGGGAAGGAAACATATATCCAGAACCAGGGATCCCAGAGTTCCAAATAAAATGAACACAAAAAGACTCACACCAAGACACATTATAATTAAAGGGTCAAAAGTAAAAGACAAGGAGAGAATCGTAAAAACAACAAGACAAAAACAACTTGTTACATTAAAGGAACCCCCCCATAAAGGTATCAACAGAAACTTTGTATACCAGAAGGAGGTAGCTTGGTATATTCAAAGTACTGAAAGAAAAAAAACTGCCAACCAAGACTATCCTACCCAGAAAAAGGAAAAAAAAAAGTCCTTCATAATTGAAAGCGGGATAAAAAGTTTTTCAAACAAAAAAAAAAGTTTTCCAGACAAGCAAAAGCTAAAAGGAGTTCATTATCACTAGACCAGCCTTACAAGAAATGTTAAAGGGACTTCTTTAAGCTGAAAAAAAAAAACAGACACTAATTAGTAACAGGAAAACATGAAAGTATAAATCTCATCAATAAGGTAAATAAATACATAGTAAAATTTAGAAAA
Organism: Neomonachus schauinslandi; assembly: GCF_002201575.2. NCBI lineage: Eukaryota > Metazoa > Chordata > Mammalia > Carnivora > Phocidae > Neomonachus > Neomonachus schauinslandi. The sequence continues at coordinate 116,930,179 of NC_058408.1, forward strand.
ATCTAATGTTGTAAATGTGGTGGATTAATTGATTATAAAGCAAGTATGAAGGCTAACAGACAAAAGTAGTAAGAATACTATAACTACAATAATTAGTTAAGGGATACACAAAATAAAAAGGTATAAAATGTGACATCAAAAACAAAATGTGGGAGGAGTGAGCAAAATGCAGAGCTTTAGAATACATTCAAACTTAGGTTACTGGGGCGCCTGGGTGGCTCAGTTGTTAAGCATCTGCCTTCGGCTCAGGTCATGATCTCAGGGTCCTGGGATTGAGGCCCACATCAGGCTCCTGGCTCAGCAGGGAGCCTGCTTCTCCTTCTACTTCTCCCTCTCCCCCTGCTCATACTCTCTCTCTGTATCTCTGTGTCTCAAATGAATAAATAAAATCTTAAAAAAAAAAAATGTTAGACCAGATAGACTTAACAGATATATAACTTATACATAGGATTATAACAGATATATACAGAACATTCCATCCAAAAGCAATAGAACACATTCCTCTCACACATGGAACATTCTCTAGAATAGATCATATATTAGGACACAAAACAAACCTTAATAAATTTAAGAAGACTGAAATCATATCAGACATCTTTTCCAACCACAATGGTATGAAAGTAGAAATCAATTACAAAAAGAAAATTAGAAAATTCACAAATATGTGGAAATAAAACATGGTACTGAACAACCAATTGGTCAAAGAAGAAATCAAAAGAAAAATAAAAAAATACATAAGGCAAATATAAATGAAAATACAGCATACCAAAACTTATGGGATGCAGCCAAAGCAGTTCTATGAGGGGGAAGCTCATAGCATTAAATGTCTACACCAAGGAAAAAACAGATCTTAAATAAACAATCTAACTTTACACATGAAGAACTAGAAAAAGAACAAACAAAGCCCAAAGTTAGGGGCACCTGGGTGGCTCAGTCAGTTAAGCATCTGCCTTCAGCTCACATCATGATTCCAGGGTCCTGGGATTGAGCCCCATGTCAGGCTCCCTGCTCAGGGGGCAGTCTGCTTCTCCCTCCCCCTGTTCTTGCACTCTTGATATCTATCTCTCTCTCTCTCTCCTTCTCGAATAAATAAAATCTTTTTTTAAAAAAAAAAGCCCAAAGTTAATAGAATAAAGGACATAACAAAGATCAGAGGAGAAACAAATAACATAGAGACTAAAAAGACAATAGAAAAGATCGATGAAACTAAAAGTTTGTTCTTTAAAAAGATAAACAAAACTGACAAACCTTTAGCAAGACTCACCAAGAAAAAAGATAAGAGGATTCAAAATCAGAAATGAAAGAGAAGACATTACAACTGATACCACAGAAATGCAAAGGACCACAGAGACTACTATGAACAATTATAGGCCAACAAATTAGACAGCTTAGAAGAATGGATTCTAGAAACATACAACCACTAAGATGGAATCATGAAGAAATACAAAATCTGAACTGATTACTAGAGATTGAATCAGTAATCAAAAACATCTCAACAAACAAAAATGCAGGAACATATGGTTCACTGGTGAATTTTACCAAGCATTTAAAGGCTAACAACCAGAGCTCCTGGGTGGCTCAGTTGGTTAAGCGACTGCTCAGGTCATGATCCTGGAGTCCCGGGATCAAGTCCTGCATTGGGTTCCCCGCTCAATAGGGAGTCTGCTTCACCCTCTGACCATCTCCCTTCTCATGCTCTGTCTCACTCTCTCTCTCTAAAATAAATATAAATAAATAAATAAATAAATAAATAAATAAATAAATAAATAAAGGATAACAACCAGTCCTTAAACTTTTCAAAAATGTAAAAAGGAAGGAATATTTCCAAACTCATTTTATGAAGCATTACCCTGATACCAAAACCAGATAAAAATACCACAAGAAAACTATAGGCCAATATCCCTGCTGAACATAAGATACAAAAATCCTCAACAGTATATTCACAAATCAGGGGCACCTGGGTGGCTCAGTCAGTTAAGTGTCTACCTTCAGCTCAGGTCATGATCCCAGGGTCCTGGGATCCAGTCCTGCATTGGGATCCCTGCTCTGAAGGAAGTCTGTTTCTCCCTCTGCCCCTCCTCCCACTCATTCTCTCAGTATCTTTCTCTTTCTCTCTCTCAAATAAATAAAATCTTTAAAAAAAAACAATATATTCACAAACTGAATTCAACAATATATTAAAAGATCATACACCATGACTGAAGGGATTTATTCCAGGGATGCAAGGGTGCTTCAACATCCACAAATTAATCAATGTGATACACCACATTAACCAAATGAAAGATAAAAATCCTATGATCAGGGGCGCCTGGGTGGCTCAGTCATTAAGCAGCTGCCTTCGGCTCAGGTCATGATCCCAGGGTCCTGGGATCGAGCCCCGCATTGGGCTCCCTGCTCGGCGGGGAGCCTGCTTCTCCCTCTGCCACTCCCCCTGCTTGTGTTCCCTCTCTCGCTGTGACTCTCTCTGTCAAATAAATAAATAAAATCTTTAAAAAAAAAAATCCTATGATCATCTCGATACAGAAAAACATTTGACAAAATCCAACATCTGTTCATAGTAAAAATACTCAACAAAGTTGATAAGAGGAAACACACCTCAACATAATAAAGACCATATATGACAAGTCCACAGCTAACATCATACTCAGAGTAAAAAGCTGAAAGCTTTTCCTCTAAGATCAGAAACAAGACAAGGATGCCCACTATCCCCACTTTTATTCAACATAGTAATGAAAATCCCAGCCAGAGCAATTAGGCAAGATAAAGAAATAAAAGGCATTTTATTTCAAATCAGAAAGGAAGAAGCAAAACTGTCACTATTTGCAGATGACATGATCTTATATATAGAAAACCCAGGGGTGCCTGGGTGGCTCAGTCGGTTAAACACACGACTCTTGATTTTGCCTCAGGTCATGATCTCAGGGTTGTGAGATCCAGCCCTGCACTGGGCTCTGTGTTGGGCATGGAGCCTGCTTAAGATTCTCTCCCTCCTGCCCCCTACATGCATGCTTCTCTCTGAAAAAAAGAAAAGAAAACCCAAAAATGGGCGCCTGGGTGGCTCAGTCGTTAAGCGTCTGCCTTCGGCTCAGGTCATGATCCCAGGGTCCTGGGATCGGCCCCGCATCGGGCTCCCTGCTCAGCGGGAAGCCTGCTTCTCCCTCTCCCGCTCCCCCTGCTCGTGTTCCCTCTCTTGCTGTGTCTCTATCAAATAAATAAATAAAATCTTTCAAAAAAAAAAAAAAAAACCCAAAGACATCACCAAAAAACTGTTAAAATAAATGAGTTCAGTCAAGTTGAGGGTAGAAAATAAATATACAAAATCTGTTACATTTCTGTACACCAATAACAAACTATCAGAAAGAGAAATTGAGAAAACAATCCCACTTACAATTGCATCAAAAAGAATAAAATATCTAGAAATAAATTTAACAAAGGAGGTGGAAGACCTGTACACTAAAAACTATAAGACATTGATGAAAGAAATTAAATAAAACAAATAAATGGAAAGATATTCTGTGCTCATGGATGGAAGAATTAATATTGTTAAAATGTCCACACTAGCCTTTTACCTCATTGCATCCGAGAGAGCAAGATGGGTCACCAGCAGCTGTACTGGAGCCATCCGAGGAAATTTGGCCAGGGTTCTCGTTCTTGCCGCGTCTGCTCAAACCGGCACGGTCTGATCCGGAAATACAGCCTCAATATGTGCCGCCAGTGTTTCCATCAGTACGCAAAGGACATAGGCTTCATTAAGTTGGATTAAGTGAACTTCCTTGAATTGGTCATCCAGGATAACCTACCTTAACTGCAGATACCCAAGATACCTACTTTAATGCCAACACATTGTACATAAAATAAAAATACTTCAATTATGAAAAAAAAAAAAATGTCCACACTAAGGGCGCCTGAGTGGCTCAGTCAGTTAAGTATCTGCCTTCAGCTCAGGTCGTGATCCCAGGGTCCTGGGATCGAGTCCTATATTGAGCCTGCTTCTCCCTCTGCCTCTGCCTCTCTCTCATGAATAAATAAAATCTTAAAAAAAAAAAAGTCCTCACTACTCAAAGCAATCTATATATTCAATGAAATCCTTGTTGAAACTCCAATGGCATTTTTCCCTGAAATAGACAATCCTGGGGTGCCTTGGTGGCTCCGTAGGTTAAGTGTCTGCCTTCAGCTCAGGTTGTGATCCCAGGGTCCTGTGGTAGAGCCCCACATCAGACTCCCTGCTCAGCAGAGAGTCTGCTTCTCCCTATTCCCTCTGTTCATGCTGTCTCTCACTCTCCCTCGCTCAAATAAATAAAATCTTTTTTTAAAAAATAAAAGAAATAGACAATCCTAAAATTTGTATGGAACCACAAAAGACCCCAAATAGCCAAGGCAATCTTAAAAGAACAAAGCTGGAGACAATATGCTCTCTGATTTCAAACTATATTACAAAGCTATCGTAATCAAAACAGTATGTATTGACATAAGAGACACAGAGATCAATGGAACAGAAAAGAGAGCCCAGAAATAAACCCACAATAAATTAATCTATGACAAGGGGGATTAAATGGGTGATGGGGAGCCAAAAGGTACAAACTTCCACTTACAAAAATAAATCACCTTGCCAAGGCGCTCCCTTCACAGAGCACCCTGGGAAACCCCAACGGGTGATCCACCTCAGCTCCAGCCACCCAGCCAGGGCACCCCCTCCAAGTAGACCCCAGAAACCCCTGGCCCATACCTGCCTTGACTCAAGCCACCCCACTAAGGTGTCCCCTATGCTGAACACCCCAAGATACCCCAGCTTGTACTCACTTCAGCCTCAGCTGTCCTGCCAGAGTGCCCTTTGTACAGAAGGCCCTACCTGAGGTCTCGGCCAATAGCATCAACCACCAAACCTGTAAGCAGGCTTTCAGATCAGTATTGACCAATAGAAATATAATGTGAACCCCAAATGTGGGTCTCATATGTAACTAAATTTTCTAGCAGACACATTAAAATCATTTTAAATAATTCTAATATATTTAATTTAACCTATATATCCAAAATATCATTTTGACCTGTAATAACATTTAAAAATTATTGAGATATTTTAGTTTCTTCATACTATGTCTTCAAAATCCAATGTATGTTTTACACTTATAGCACATCTCAATTCAGACCAGCCTCTTTTTAACTGCTCATTAGCCACTTGTGGCTACTGTACTGTGACAGCATCAAATGATTCAACCATGCAACTGTTAAGTCCATTCCAGCCTTGAGTTTTCCCAGCTGAGACCCAAATATCATAGTTAGAAAATTGTTCCTGCTATGCTCTTTCTGAATTGTTGATACAAAATCTGTGAGCATAACAAAATGGTAACTAAATCTGGGTGGCTTATTATGTACCATTAGCAACTGGGATACCAGTCTATGAAAGTTCTATAACTTACTTAAACATTTTCCTATCCTAGGTGTTTTTCCCACCTCTTTCCAGGGCTTTATTATAAACAATGCTATGATGAGCAATACAATCTCTGTAAGCTAGTCGAATTATTTGAGAGTGGCTTTTCTGGGTCAATGGGAGCATACATTTAGATTTACATTCACATTGTCAAACTGCTATCCAAAGCTTAACCAGTTTTCACTAATAACACACATATTCCCAACTGTGCTTCTAATTAATACTAGCCCTTTTCTAGTTTAAGTTGAATGTTTAGTTCCTTTCTGTTCCATAAAATTCATCAATAATCTTGCTTTATCTTATATTTTAAACTACCAGTGATGTATTTGTGTAATAAAAGATTGAACTAATGCACAAACTATATTAAATGGATCCTACATCATTACACAATTTGGCTCTTTTCCCACTTAAGTCTTAGACATCTTTCCCTGTTAATTAAAAAATTAATTCATTAAGGGCACCTAGGTGGCTCAGCCAGTTAAAGGTCTGACTTCAGCTCAGGTCATGATTTCAGGATCCTGGGATCGAGCTCCACTCAGCAAGGGAATCTGCTTCTCCCTCTCCCTCTGCCCCTCCCCCCGCTCATGCTCACTCTCTCTAATAAATAAATATTTTAAAAATTAACTCAGGGTGCCTGGGTGGCTCAGTCGTTAAGAGTCTGCCTTTGGCTCAAGTCATGATCTCCAGGATCCTGGGATTGAGCCCCGTATTGGGCTCCCTGCTCTGCGGGAAGCCTGCTTCTCCCTCTCCCACTCCCCTGCTTGTGTTCCCTCTCTTGCTGTGTCTCTGTCAAATAAATAAAATCTTTAAAAATATGTATTTAAAAAAAATAAAATAAAAAATTAACTCATTAAATGTTAATTGATTAACTGAATGACTGCTTTGTAATTGTTATATATTAAATGACTGCATGGTAGTCCAATGAATGCATGTATCTTAATTTAACCATTGCCCTGGTGATAGATACTATGGTGACTCCGACTTTTCATTACTATAGTGCTCTAAAGACCATCTTTACTCTTTATTGGATTTTAAGAAGTAGAAATGTTAAGTCAAAGAGTAGCTTTCTAAAAGTTGGTCGATATAGTCAAATTATGCTTCTCATCACCAAACACTTTATTAATTCACAATTCCTTCAACGACATGTAGGTGTGCCTATTTTCTTGCACCTTCAAAAGCACAAAATATTTTTATCTTATAAATTTTTGCCAAATAGGACAAAAAAATTTTGATCATTTTCACATTTCTCTAAAGCTGGTTATCCCTTTTTGACTACTTGTGCTTGTTTTTCTGACAACTGTATATTCATATTCCAAACCATTTCTCCACTGGGATTTTTATATTATTCTTTTTTTAAAGATTTATTTATTTTAGAGAGAGTGAGTGCATAGGGGGGAGGGGAAGAGGGAGAGCAGGGGAGAGAATCTAAAGCAAACTCCCCGCTGAGCAAGGAACCTGAGGCAGGGCTTGATCTCACAGCCTGAACTGAAATCAAGAGTAGGACATTTAACCCACTGAGCTACCCAGGCGCCCCTGGGATTTTTATATTATTCTTATGTATCTTTATGAACTCTTTAGATATTCTAAGTATTATTTGTTATAATATGATGATGGTAATATTATTCTCTCCAAGTCTGGTTCTTTGTATTTTAACACCATGAAGCCTCTGATCATACAAAAGTTTTTAGTTTTTGTGTGTGTGTGTGTGTTTTATGGCTTCTGAATTTCCTTATTTAGAAAGACAACTGTGTTAAATTATAGAAAATATATGAATATATATGTGATTAAATATTTCAAAAAACAAAGCCAAAGTCAAAATTTCACTTCACCATACCAATAAAAACATTCTTCTCAAAGATAACAACTTTTGGACTTTATTGTACCAGCTCTTTTTGAATACACAGGACATATATGTACAAATAAAAACAGCTTCATTTTTTAAATTAGACCACAATATGTAGATTTTCTGCAACTTGCTTTTTTAACTTGAACAAGGTATCATGGGGATATTTCTATGGTTCTATATAGAGTTCTACCTCATTCTTTTTACTTCCTACATAGTGTTCTATAGTAACTATTTCCATATTGATAGACATTTAGGTTCTTCAAATATTTCACTAATACAAACCATACTACAGTGAACATCCTTACAAGTGAGAAGTTCTCCAGGATAGAGGTACACAGACTATTTTTCTTAAATGTGTGATTTGTTGAGTGTTTCCTCTTTGATGATCAAAAGGAATAAACTACTTCTGCATGATCTACCACACTAACTACATTTGATGGCTCTTTCTTCATTATGCATTTTCTTATGTTGTTTAAGGGCTGAACTCTGGGGAAAAGCCTTCCCACATACATTACATTCATAAGGTTTTTCTCCAGTATGGATTCTCTGATGTTCAACAAGGCCAGAGCTATGCCTGAAGGATTTCCCACATTTCTTACAGTAATAGGGCTTTTCTCCAGTATGAACTCTCTGATGTCCAATAAGGGTTGAGCTCTTCATAAAGACTTTCCCACAGTCGTTACATTGATAGGGTTTATTTCCACTATGAGTTTTCTGATGTCCAGCAAAGGATGAGCTATACCTAAAAGATTTTCCACATTTACTGCAGTGATAGGGTTTCTCTCCTGTATGCATTCTTTGATGACTAACGAGAGTTGAGCTCTTCCTAAAGGTTTTTCCACATTCATTACACCGATACGGTTTTTCACCAGTATGGATTTTCAAATGTTCCAACACAGTTGAGTTATCCCTAAAAGTTTTCCCACATACATTACATTCAAAAGGCTTCTCTCCGCTATGTATTCTCTCATGACGAGTAAGGGCTACATTCTGAGCAAAGGCTTTCCCACAGTCATTACATTTGTAGGGTTTCTGACCAGTATGAATTCTCTGATGACGTAAAAGGATAGAGTTCTTTCCAAAAGCTTTTCCACATTCATTACATTTATAAGGTTTCTCTCTAGAATGAATTTTCTGATGATTAACAAATGTTGAGTACTTCTTAAGGAATTTCCCACATTCAATACATCTATAAGGCTGCTTGCCTGTGTGAATTTTACGATGATTTAAAAGAGATGAACTGCTCATAAAGGCTATGCCACATTCGTTACATTTATGGGGTTTCTCACCAGTATGATTTCTCTGGTGGCTAATAAAGGAGGAATTATATTTGAAGACTTTCCCACATTCCTCACATTTATAATGTGTCTTCTCTGTGGAACTTCTGCCCTCCCAGTCCAGGCCTCTCTCCATCACGTCACTTTTTGTTTGCTCTCCCAGATCAGATCCTTCAGAAGTATGTTGCTTTAGGGGGGACATCTTTGTTTCAAACCAGTACTCCTGGACTGAAAAAATTTTTTTTAATTCAAACATTCTCTATGTTGAAATACTGAAAGTGAGAGCTGCACAGGATAAAAATTTTCTATTCTACACAACTAAGGGTTATGTAAAATTAATTCATCCCACTTGTGATTCGTGTTAAGAAAAGATGGCAAGAATAAAGATAAAAGTCTAGAGAAATGGAATGAAGTTATATAATAAACACTGTATTTAAAGAATGCAAGGAGCATCTAAGAAGTTGGCAAGTTAGGAAGGTAACACAGAAAACACACCTCCCCCCCCCCAAAATAGATGAGAATGTGAGAATAAACACAAATTTGGAGAGAAAACCAAATATCCCAAAGCAAACCATGATTGCTAGGGCAGATTCCTATAGGGTGGTACATTTGAGAACACCTTAATGTCTCCAAAAACTTAAGAATAACATTTCTCTGAGAATTTAACAGAGAACCAATACTTAGTGTCTCACAGAAAAAAATAGACAAAATATTTAAGGAACCAAAACAGTTCTCAGGCCAAAAAATTGTACTGTAATCTATGTTTTTTAACATATCTTAAAAAGAACATACCAATCAAATTGTGATCTTTTTTACAAAGTACACACCTATGACCCAACAGAAAATAGGTAAGACGATTATGACAAGTAGATTCTCAAAAACTAATGGAGCTATATTTATGATAAAACAATCATTGATCAATTCTTTTACTGAATGAATTTTTCTTATATACACACATATACATTTACATTCATATATTTTATTATTTATATTTATTAGCCAGGGGAGAGATTCCATACATCTGATACTAGAGCTAAGACTTATTTCTTTTTTAGGAAAACTCAAGTTGAAAATGAAGCCGTGAGAAACAGCCCAGATCCTTCAAATGGCCTTTGATGGGATATACATTTAATGTGTAATGGTTAAACTAGAGAAAACTTTAAGATACTGATTGTAAAGGAAGGTGGAGGCAAATTAGTCATATGAAGAGAAACGCAAGCATATGGACACTTGTTCTGTAACAAAGGTAGCTTGCAGAGCATTGAGGAAGACTACACTGGCACTTGTGAGGTGTGGAGGGGGTGGTTAAACATGAACCCTACCTCTTCCCATGCACAAAAATCAATTCTAAGAGGATGATAAATCTAAAAATAAAAGACAAACAATAAAACTTCTAGGAGTTGGGGCGCCTGGGTGGCTCAGATGGTTAAACGTCTGCCTTCGGCTCAGGTCATGATCCCAGGGTCCTGGGATCAAGCCCCACATCGGGCTCCTGACTCAGCGGGGAGCTTGCTTCTCCCTCTCCCTTTGCCTCTCCCCCTGCTCATGCTCTCTCTCTCTCTCTCTGTGTCTCAGATGAATAAATAACATCTTTAATAAAAAAAAAAAAAAAAAACTTCTAGGAGTTAATACAGAAGAATGTTTTCATGAATGTGGGGAAAGGAAAGATTTATTTAAAAGGACACAAAAAGCATTGACAAGAAAGGGAAAGATTGATAAACTAGAGATCATTAAAATTAAGAACTTCTATTCATCAAAAGACCATTAATAGTCAAAAGCAAACCACAGAGAGAACAGTGATACCGCATATTTAATCAACAAAGGGCTCTCTGAATTGATAATTCATAAAAGATGATATATAATGGCCAATAAACATTTGAAAATGTCCTCAACCTCATTATATATAAGGGATAAGGATATTAAAACCACATTGAGATACATAACACACCCAAAGAATGCCTAACTTCAAAAGACTGGCATTATCAAGTGTTCATAGATACAGAAAAAATGAGTACTCTCACACAGATGGTAGAAATATAAATGGCACAAACCTTTCAAAAACTATTTGGCATTATGTACTAAAGTTGAACATATGCATATCCGATAAAATAAAAATTCCACTCCTTAGGTATATGTCCAGAAGAAACGTATCCACACATGAACCAAAAGATAACCTATAAGAATGTTCATAGCAACTCTAACAGTGAAAAGCTGGAAATATCCCAAATATCCATCCACATATATGAGATAAGCTATGGAATAGCCATACAATGAATAAAATACTCCAGCAGTGGTTTTCCAAGCATGGTCCCCAGCCCAACAGCATCAGCATCAGCATCACCTGGGAACTTGCTAGAAATTTTCAGTTCACACTCCAAACCTACTGAATAAAAAACTCTGAAGATGGCAGAGGAGTAGGAGACCTGGATTTCGTCTCCTCTCAGGAATTCAGCTGGATAGAGATCAAACCATTCTGAACACCTACAAACTCAACAGGAGATCGAAGAAAAGAAGAGCAACAACTCTCTGAACAGAAAAGCGACCACTTTCTGGAAGGTAGGACGTGCGGAGAAGTGAATCCGAGGCGATATTCGGGAGGATAGACAGCGGGGGAGGGGCCTCCGTCGGCCGCTTCTGGCAAGTGATGGAGCCGCGGAGCACAAAATCGGAACTTTTAAAAGTCTGCTCCGCCGAGGGACGTCACTCTGGTGGCTAAGCGGGGGGTGGAACCCTCCGGGACAGTGTGGTCTGCCCTCGGGGTCACAGAAAGACCGGGGGTGCCTGAGTGTGGCAGAGCTCCCAGGTAACGGAGCAGGGAAGCCAGCTGCAGAGGCAGAGCCCAGGCGCAGGCTCTCAGCTCGGGGTTGCCATAAACTGTGATCTGGGGCACAGTCGGGCCCCTGCTCCTCCAGCAGGGACCCAACAAGCGGCAGATCCGGGGAGGCTCACCTTCCTCCCCCGGGGAGAAGCCGCGCGGGAGTGCGCCGCAGGGATCTGCTGGGTTTGGAGACTCCACCCGGGGCCGGGTGCCAGAGATAGAAACGCGCAGTCACAGGCCGGGTGAGCACGGAGTGCGGCCGGAGACCGGGGAGACGGGAGTGACTGACGGCTTTTCTCTGGGGGCTCACTGAGGAGCGGGGCCCCGAGCTCTCGGCTCCTCTGGGGCAGAGATTGGGAGGCTGCCATTTTCACTCTCCGCCTCCAAAGCTGTACGGAAAGCTCGCAGGGAACAAAAGCCCCGGAGAGCAAACCCGAGCAGATTACTTAGCCGGGAGGGGGCAAGAGCGGGGCAATTCCGCCTCCGGCAGAGACATTTGGAAACCACGGCAACAGGCCCCTCCCCAGAAGATCAGCGAGAACAGCCAGCCAAGACCAAGTTTACCGATCAATGAGAACGGCAGAACTCCAGCGCTAGGGGAATACTGCACATAGAATTCATGGCTTTTTTACCATGATTCTTTAGTCTTTCAAAGTTAATTTTTTTTTTAACTGTCTTTTTTTCCTTTTTTTCTTTTTGAATTTTTCTTTTTCCCTTTTTCAACCAACATCTTATCAATCCCTTTTTTTAAAAAAAACATTTTTATCTTTCATTTTTAGAGTCATATTCTATCCCTTCATAGTAGTTACCCGTATTTTTGGCATATATATATAAGTAGTTCTCTCTTTAAAATTTTGAGATAGTTTCTTCTAACAGATTAAAATATACCCTAAATCTCTAGTATATGGTGTTTTCTATTGCCCTGCCTGATCACATCCTCTCCCTTTTTTTTTCTTTTTTCTTTTTTTAAATCCTCTTCTTTCTTTTTTCAAACAACTTCTTATCAATTCCTTTTATAAAATTTTTTATAATTTCCATCTTTACAGTCATATTCATTCCCTTCATTATATCAACCCTTATTTTTGTACATATATAAGTTTTTCTTTCTTTAAAATTTTGGGAGGCACTTTCTTCTAAAAAGACCAAAATACACCCCAAATCTAGTGTGTGGCACTCATCTATATACCAGCCTGATCATATTTGATCACATTCTGTTTTTTGTTGTTGTTGTTGTTGTTGTTGTTTTGTCTGTTTTTGTTTTTATCTTTATCTTTTTCTTCTTTCTCTTTTTTCTCTCTTTCCCTTTCTTTTCCCACTGCTTCAGGTCTTTTCTGATTTGTTTAGAGTATATTTTCTGGGGACGTTGTTACTCTGCTAGCATTTTGTTCTCTCATTAATCTATGCTCCTCTGCACAAAATGACAAGACAGAAAAAATCACCTCAACAAAAAGAACAAGAGGTAGTACCGACTGCCAGGGACCTACTCAATACGGACATTAGTACGATGTCAGATCTAGAGTTCAGAATCATCACTTTAAAGATACTAGCTGGGCTTGAAAAAAATATGGAAGTTATTAGAGAAACCCTTTCTGGAGAAGTAAAAGAACTAAAATCCAACCAAGTAGAAATCAAAAAGGCTATTAATGAGGTGCAATCAAAAATGGGGGCGCTAACTGCTAGAATAAATGAGGCAGAAGAGAGAATCAGTAATATAGAAGAAGAAATGATGGAAAATAAAGAAGCTGAGAAAAAGAGAGATAAACAACTACTGGATCACGAGGGCAGAATTCGAGAGATAAGCGATACCATAAGAGGAAACATTAGAATAATTGGGATCCCAGAAGAAGAAGAAAGAGAGAGAGGGGCAGAAGGTATAATGGAGCAAATTATAGCAGAGAACTTCCCTAATTTGGGAAAGGAAACAGGCATGAAAATCCAGGAAGCACAGAGAACCCCTCTCAAAATCAATAAAAATAGGTCAACACCCCGACATCTAATAGTAAAACTTACGAGTCTCATAGACAAAGAGAAAATCCTGAAAGCAGCTCGGGAGAAGAGATATGTAACCTACAAGGGTAGAAACATTAGATTGGCAACAGACCTATCCACAGAGACCTGGCAGGCCAGAAAGGACTGGCAGGATATATTCAGAGCACTAAATGAGAAAAATATGCAGCCAAGAATACTCTATCCAGCTAGGCTGTCATTGAAAATTGAAGGAGAGATAAAAAGCTTCCAGGACAAACAAAAACTAAAGGAATTTGCAAACACAAAACCAGCCCTACAGGAAATCTTGAAAGGGGTCCTCTAAGCAAAGAGAGAGCCTAAAAGCAACATAGACCAGAAAGGAACACAGACAATATACGGTAACAGTCACCTTACAGGCAATACAATGGCACTAAATTCCTATCTTTCAATAGTTACCCTGAATGTAAATGGGCTCAATGCCCCAATCAAAAGACACAGGCTATCAGACTGGATTAAAAAACAAGACCCATCGATATGCTGTCTGCAAGAGACTCATTTTCGACCCAAAGACAGCCCCAGATTGAAAGTGAGGGGGTGGAAAACCATTTACCATGCTAATGGACACCAAAAGAAAGCTGGGGTGGCAATCCTTATATCAGACAAATTAGATTTTAAACCAAAGACTGTAATAAGAGATGAGGAAGGACACTATATCCTACTTAAAGGATCTATCCAACAAGAAGATCTAACAATTGTAAATATCTATGCCCCTAACATGGGAGCAGCCAATTATATAAGCCAATTAATAACAAAAGCAAAGAAACACATCGACAACAATACAATAATAGTGGGGGACTTTAACACCCCCCTCACTGAAATGGACAGATCGTCTAAGCAAAAGATCAACAAGGAAATAAAGACTTTAAATGACACACTGGACCAAATGGACTTTACAGACATATTCAGAACATTCCACCCCAAAGCAACGGAATACACATTCTTCTCTAGTGCCCATGGAACATTCTCCAGAATAGATCACATCCTAGGTCATAAATCAGGTCTCAACCAGTACCAAAAGATTGGAATCATTCCCTGCCTATTTTCAGACCACAATGCTTTGAAACTAGAGCTCAATCACAAGAGGAAAGTCAGAAAGAACTCAAATACATGGAGGCTAAAGAGCATCCTACTGAAGAACGAATGGGTCAACCAGGAAATTAAAGAAGAATTAAAAAAATACATGGAAACCAATGAAAATGAAAACACAACTATTCAAAATCTTTGGGATGCAGCAAAGGCAGTCCTAAGAGGAAAGTATATAGCAATACAAGCCTTTCTCAAGAAGCAAGAAAGGTCTCAAGTACACAACCTAACCCTACACCTAAAGGAGCTGGAGAAAGAACAGCAAATAAAGCCTAAACCCAGCAGGAGAAGAGAAATAATAAAGATCAGAGCAGATATCAATGAAATAGAAACTAAAAGAACAGTAGAACAGATCAACGAAACTAGGAGCTGGTTCTTTGAAAGAATTAACAAGATTGATAAACCCCTGGCCAGACTTATCAAAAAGAGAAGAGAAATGACCCAAATCAACAAAATCATGAATGAAAGAGGAGAGATCACAACCAACACCAAAGAAATACAAACAATTATAAGAACATATTATGAGCAACTTTATGCCAGCAAATTAAATAACCTGGAAGAAATGGATGCATTCCTAGAGATGTACCAACTACCAAAACTGAACCAGAATGAAATAGAAAACCTGAACAGACCTATAACCACTAAGGAAATTGAAGCAGTCATCAAAAATCTCCCAAAAAACAAAAGCCCAGGTCCAGATGGCTTCCCAGGGGAATTCTACCAAACATTTCAAGAAGAATGAATACCTATTCTTCTGAAACTGTTCCAAAAAATAGAAATGGAAGGAAAACTTCCCAACTCATTTTATGAGGCCAGCATTACCTTGATCCCAAAACCAGACAAAGACCCCATCAAAAAGGAGAATTACAGACCAATATCCCTGATGAACATGGATGCAAAAATTCTCACCAAAATACTAGCCAATAGGATCCAACAGTACATTAAAAGGATTATTCACCACGACCAAGTGGGATTTATCCCTGGGCTGCAAGGGTGGTTCAACATCCGCAAATCAATCAATGTGATACAATACATTAACAAAAGAAAGAACAAGAATCATATGATCCTATCAATAGATGCAGAAAAAGCATTTGACAAAGTACAGCATCCTTTCTTGATCAAAACTCTTCAGAGTATAGGAATAGAGGGTACATACCTCAATATCATAAAAGCCATCTATGAAAAACCTACAGCGAATATCATTCTCAATGGGGAAAAACTGAGAGCTTTCCCCCTAAGGTCAGGAACGCAGCAGGGATGTCCACTATCACCACTGCTATTCAACATAGTATTGGAAGTCCTAGCCACAGCAATCAGACAACAAAAAGAAATCAAAGGCATCCAAATTGGCAAGGAAGAAGTCAAACTCTCACTCTTTGCAGATGATATGATACTTTATGTGGAAAACCCAAAAGACTCCACCCCAAAACTGCTAGAACTGATACAGGAATTCAGTCAAGTGGCAGGATATAAAATCAATGCACAGAAGTCAGTGGCATTCCTATACACCAACAACAAGACAGAAGAAAGAGAAATTAAGGAGTCGATCCCATTTACAATTGCACCCAAAACCATAAGATACCTAGGAATAAATCTAACCAAAGAGACAAAGGATCTTTATTCAGAAAACTATAAAATACTCATGAAAGAAATTGAGGAAGACACAAAGAAATGGAAAAACGTTCCATGCTCATGGATTGGAAGAACAAATATTGTGAAGATGTCAATGCTACCTAGAGCAATCTACACATTCAATGCAATCCCCATCAAAATACCATCCACTTTTTTCAAAGAAATGGAACAAATCATCCTAAAATTTGTATGGAACCAGAAAAGACCCCACATAGCCAGAGGAATGTTGAAAAAGAAAAGCAAAGCCGGCGGCATCACAATTCCGGACTTCCAGCTCTATTACAAAGCTGTCATCATCAAGACAGCATGGTACTGGCACAAAAACAGACACATAGATCAATGGAACAGAATAGAGAGCCCAGAAATGGACCCTCAACTCTATGGTCAACCAGTCTTCGACAAAGCAGGAAAGAATGTCCAATGGAACAAAGACAGTCTCTTCAACAAATGGTGTTGGGAAAATTGGATAGCCACATGCAGAAGAATGAAACTGGACCATTTCCTTACACCACACACAAAAATAGACTCAAAATGGTTGAAAGACCTCAATGTGAGACAGGAGTCCATCAAAATCCTAAAGGAGAACACGGGCAGCAACCTCTTTGACCTCAGCCGCAGCAACTTCTTCCTCGAAACATCGCCAAAGGCAAAGGAAGCAAGGGCAAAAATGAACTATTGGGACTTCATCAAGATAAAAAGCTTTTGCAAAGCAAAGGAAAGTCAACAAAACCAAAAGACAACCGACAGAATGGGAGAAGATATTTGCAAATGACATATCAGATAAAGGGCTAGTATCCAAAATCTATAAAGAACTTATCAAACTCAACACCCAAAGAACAAAGAATCCAATCAAGAAATGGGCAGAAGACATGAACAGACATTTTTCCAAAGAAGACATCCAAATGGCCAACAGACACATGAAAAAGTGCTCAATATCGCTCGGCATCAGGGAAATCCAAATCAAAACCTCAATGAGATATCACCTCACACCAGTCAGAATGGCTAAAATTAACAAGTCAGGAAACGACAGATGTTGGCGGGGATGCGGAGAAAGGGGAACCCTCCTACACTGTTGGTGGGAATGCAAGCTGGTGCAGCCACTCTGGAAAACTGTATGGAGGTTCCTCAAAAAGTTGAAAATAGAGCTACCATACGATCCAGCAATTGCACTACTGGGTATTTACCCCAAAGATACAAAAGTAGGGATCTGAAGGGGTACGTGCACCCCGATGTTTATAGCAGCAATGTCCACAATAGCCAAACTGTGGAAAGAGCCAAGATGTCCATCGACAGATGAATGGATAAAGAAGATGTGGTATATATATACAATGGAATACTATGCAGCCATCAAAAGGAATGAGATCTTGCCATTTGCAACGACGTGGATGGAACTGGAGGGTATTATGTTGAATGAAATTAGTCAAACAGAGAAAAACATGTATCATATGATCTCACTGATATGACAAATTCTTAACTGTAGGAAACAAACTGAGGGTTGCTGGAGTCGGGGGTGGGGTAGGAGGGAGGGGGTGACTGGGTGATAGACACTGGGGAGGGTATGTGCTCTGGTAAGCCCTGTGAATTGTGCAAGACTGTTGAATCTCAGATCTGTACCTCTGAAACAAATAATGCAATATATGTTAAGAAAAAAAAAAAAGAAGAAGAAGAAGAAGGTAGCGGGAGGGGAAGAATGAAGCGGGGGAAATCGGAGGGGCAGACGAACCACGAGAGACGGTGGACTCTAAAAAACAAACAGGGTTCTAGAGGGGAGGGGGGTGGGAGGATGGGTTAGCCTGGTGGTGGGTATTGAGGAGGGCACATTCTGCATGGAGCACTGGGTGTTATGCACAAACAATGAATCATGGAACACTTCATCTAAAACTAATGATGTAATGTATGGGGATTAACATAAGAATAAAAAAAAATGGTTAAGCTGGTAAAAAAAAAAAAACTCTGAGGGTGGGATCTAGTAATTGAACTTAAGCATGCTTTCTGATGCATATTAAAGTTTTAAGAATCACTGATCCACAGCAAGAACAATGAATTAAAGTGGCCAAATAAACTTTAGTGTTAGTTTAGGGGGGTGGAGGGAGGATGGCTAATTATTGGGAGGGATCAACATGTGATTTAGTAGTATTGCCAATGTTCTTTTCTTTGACCTGAGTGCTGGTTACATAGTAGTGGCTTTAAAAACACTAATTCAGACTGGGTATATATATTTATCAACTTTTCTATATATATATTAAATTTTTAAAAGGCTTTAAGAAAGAAAAAAAGGAAGGGTAGCTTATGAGTCTCTTTTTTTTTTTTTTTAAAGATTTTATTTATTTACTTGAGAGAAAGAATGAGAGCGAGAGAGCATGAGATGGGGGAGGGTCAGAGGGAGAAGCAGACTCCCTGCTGAGCAGGGAGCTCAAAGCGGGGACTCGATCCCAGGACTCCAGGATCATGACCTGAGCCAAAGGCAGTTGCCCAATCAACTGAGCCACCCAGGCACCCAACTTATGAGTCTCTTAATACTTGATCAGAGAAATCAAAACACAAATTGCAAAATATCTAATAATCATGAAAACCATATCAGAATCTATTGAATACAACCAAAACACTGCACAAAAGTTTAAAGCTCTAAATATTTATATTACATAAACAAGAATGAAAATCAATGAATTTAAGTAAACAATTAAGAAGGTTAGAAAAAGTAAATAAACCTAAGAAAACAAAAGGGAAAAGGAATTAAATATTAAAAAACAAAAAATAATAATACATAAATACATCTAAGAGCTCTTTTAAAAAGCAGAAGAGTTGGGGCGCCTGGGTGGCTCAGTCAGTTGAGCGGCTGCCTTCGGCTCAGCTCGTGATCCCGGAGTCCTGGGATCGAGCCACGTCGGGCTCCCTGCTCAGTGGAGAGCCTGCTTCTCCCTCTCCCTCTGCCTGCCTCTCTGCCTACTTGTGCTCTCTCTCTCTGTGTCAAATAAGTAAATAAAATCTTAAAAAAATAAAAATAAAAAAATAAAAAGCAGAAGAGTTAATAAATCTTAAAAAGACAAATAAATAATGTAAGAAATCAGTAGAAAGTAACCATAAATGTAGAGGATATTACAAAAAGAATCAGAGGGGTACCCGGCTGGCTCAGTTGGAAGAACACACAACTCTTGATCTCAGGATCATGAGTTTGAGCCCCGCACTGAGTGTAGAGATTACTTAAAAAGATAAATAAACTTTTAAAAAATAAATAAAAATCAAAAAGAATCATAAAGGCAGGGTACCTGGGTGGCTCAGTCAGTTAAGCATCTGCCTTTGGCTCAGGCCGTGATCCCAGGGTCCTGGGATCAAGTCTCATGTTGGGCTCCCTGCTCACTGGGGAGTCTGTTTCTCCTCTCCTCTACCCCTCCCCCCCAGCCAGTGCTCCCCCCTCCCCCGCTCCTCAAATAAACAAATTAAATTAAAAAAGAAAAAAGAATCATAAAGGCTACTTTGTTCAAAACTATAGAGATAATTTGAGAACTTGAATTACTGGATATTTTTTGTAAATTGTAAATTATCAAAACTGTTTTGAGAGAGAGCAAAAATCTACTTGGACAAGCTACCATAAAAGAGAGATTATCATCAAATAACTACCCCCTAATTCCTCTCCCCTGCTCCCTGCCATTAAAAATAAGTAAAAACCGGGGCGCCTGACTGGCTCAATTGGTTAAGCATCTGCCTTCGGCTCAGGTTGTGATCTCAGGGTCCTGGGATCGAGCCCCACATTGGGCTCCCTGCTCAGTGGGAAGCCTGCATCTCCCTCTCCCTCTGCCTGCATCTCCCCCTGCTTGTGTTCTCTCTCTCTCTGTCAAATAAATAAAATCTTTAATAAATAAAAAATAAAAAAATAAGTAAAAACAAAACAAGGGCCAAACTTCCAGGGAACCAGCTATCATGTGAATTAAACTATACCAGAGGATGAAAATAGGAAAGATCCAAAAAAATTTTTAAGAGGTATTACAAAACTGAAATCAAAACCTAATGAAAATGGCCTGACAAAAAAGAAAAATGTAAATAAACTTTTTATAAATATCAGTGCAAAAACTTACATAAAAGATTAGCAAACAGAATCATTTACTGTCATAACCAAGAGGGTTCTATTAAGAATGCAAAGTTGTTAAGATAACTGAAGATAAAATTTACCATATTAACAGATCAAAAGGGAAAAGAAAGATACCCTCTCCACACAGGCTGAAAAGGCGTTTGATAAAATTCAATGCCCGTGCTTACTTTATATATATATATTTTTTTTTTAAGATTTTATTTATTTGACAGAGAGAGACACAGTGAGAGAAGGGAACACAAGCAGGAGGAGTGGGAGAGGGAGAAGCAGGCTCCCGGCCGAGCAGGGAGCCCGATGCGGGGCTCGATCCCAGGACCCTGGAATCATGACCTGAGCCGAAGGCAGACGCTTAACGACTGAGCCACCCAGGCGCCCCCCGTGCTTACTTTAAATAAAGTAATTTCTTAATGAAAGTGAATTAAATACTTCCTTTACATAATAACATTTACGTATCCCAACCCAATAACCAGCTAAATGGGAGAATCCTAGACACAATCCCATTAAAGACACAAAAAGACAAGCATATCCATTTTGTATTGTTGACAATACAAAAAAGTCAATATAAAACTTTAAAAAAATCCATCCTCAACTACACTCCTGATAAGAGGAATGCAAATTAAAATTACAATAAAAGTTTTTAACTATCAGATTGGCAATTATCAAAAAGTACAAGACACTGTTGACAAGGTATGATCAGACTGGCAGTCGTATGTTGTCAATAGGAGTATAAATGTATGGATACTAGTATTATCCACTAAATTTTAAAATATACTTACCCTTTCATGTATAAATTCTTGTTCTAGAATTTATCCTATAGATTTACTTGTACTTGAGAGAATTGATATGTGTATCAATAATCACTGCATCACTGTTCATAGCTACTATGTCCAATAGGGAACTGATTACATAAGTTACAATATAGCCATAAAATGGAACACTATACAGCCATTAAAAAATAAAACAGCACTCTAAATGATGTAGCTATGTGAAATGATTTCCAAGATATGACAAAAGCAAGACATAGAATAGTGTACTACCATGTACTTAAAAAAAAAAAAGGAATACATGTATACTCTTGCAAAGCATACATTATACCTGGAAATTTCCACAAGAAATTTATATAAAGATGCCTCTGAGGAGAGGAACTGGATGATTAAGAAAGGTATATGAAGGCTGCATACCATTTGAACCATCTGAATTTTATACCATACGCATTTCTAAAAACCAATAGAGTGGAATATGCAAAAAAGGAGGGGGAAGTGTGAAACATGGAATTATTGTGGAATCTTTGCATAAAGATGTATTACCTTCCAAATGGATGGAAGAAATATCAAAGGAAACACTGCTAGCTTTTACTACATCTAAATTCTAAACATCTTATATCAAAAAATACCAAAATTAAAACAGAAAGAACAAAGAATAAGGAAGACTGAGTTACTGTTGTTACCCTATAAAGAATCTACACAGGGGTGCCTGGATGACTCAGTCCGTTAAGCATCTGCCTTGGGCTCAGGTCATGATTTCAGGGTCCTGGGGTCAGCCCGGGAGTCAGGCTTCCTGCTCAGCAGGGAGTCTGCTTCTCCCTCTCCCTCTGCCCTTCTGCCCCCTGCCCCCTGCTCATGCACACACTCTCTCTCTCTCTCAAATGAATAAATAAAATCTTTTTGGAAAAAAAGAATCTACACAATAATTTAGGGGAAAATTTAGTTAAACGTAGTAAGAACAAAAAGAATTACTGAAAAGCATTAAAAAACAAAAGAAAGCCAAAAACCTAGGTTAAACAAATTATGTATCCTTGGTATTTTCCATGAAATACAGTTATAAAAGTTTCTCTGAGGATGATATAGGCAAAATGACAGAGTTTTTTAAAAAAGGAATATTGGCAGGATAAATATTTTAGGTGATAGAAACATTCATGTTTAAAGATTTTGAAATGAATTATGACACGAAGAAAGTGACATACAGAAATTTATGCAAAGTATATGTAAAAAAAAAAAAATGAGAGTCAAGAGTAAAGCATAACAGAGAAGAGAAATTTAAAAAGACTACAGGGAAGAAAATGCTTCCCCATCAGTTTGTTTGCCAAAAATAGTAATTATCTGATAGGAAACTATGCTTACACTTGGAATCTGCCACTGTCACTATATGATTAGAGATAATGGATATTAAAACTAGAAAGGGATATACAGGCATTTACGAAGCTAACCATGACAGAATTTGAAAGGAATTGAGAATGCGACAGAAGACAGAAACAAAGTATAGCCTGACAAGTGCCTGAAAATGGGGAGGGGAAAAAAACACATAAAGAGACTGAGGATTTCAGAGCAAGACGTCATGGGCCTGAGGCCCTCGAGAAGGGAGCAGCTCTCCATAGGAATGAAGAGAAAAATGGGAAGTCATTTGACACGACAATGACATTAAAAAGAGGAAACTTGTGTCAAGTGCCCCAGCCCTGCTGCCCAGACATGGGCCCTCTAAGATGAGCCTTCTGACCAAGAACCCCTCCTCACCATTCAATGTATTCAGCTGCTGCTTGAAATGGCTCCCACCTCACTCACCAGAGCAAGTATCTGATGGAATCTGTTGTACTTCCATCCATGGCTCTGCCCCTTGCTCCAACTGGGTGATTAGTTTGGGTTTGGAAGAGAGAAGTCCTATTAGTACAGAAAGAAAAGGAATGTGACTGTGGTGATGAGCAAAAGCAGTTATCCCAGACCTCCATCTCAGGGTGGCCTATAGGGTGGTATCAGGATGTCCAAATCATGTAGTTATAGACATGTACATGGAAAAATTTAGAGAACTGGGCTAGACTGCACACAAAGCTACCATCTTAAACTCTGTATGGCTCTTTCTGAGGGACAGAATGAGCATTAACTCCAGCCTCTAAGTCCATGTTAAAAACAAACAAACAAAACCTCCCATTTAAGATTTTTAAATACCCCATATACCCTGTGAAAACCCACAGTTGCCCAGGAAATCAATTTTGAGTTAAAAAGACATCCTTACGGGGTACCTGGGTGGCTCAGTTGGTTCAGAGTCCGTCTTCAGCTCAGGTCATGATCCTGGGGTCCTGGGATCAAGCCCCCTGTCAGGATCCCTGCTCAGTAGGGAGTTTGCTTCTCCCTCTCCCTCTGCCCCTTTCCCCTGCTCGAGTGCACCCTCATGTTCTCTCTCTCTCTCAAATAAATAAAATCTTAAAAAAAAAAAAAAAAAAGACACCCTTACCCACAGACACCAGATTCCCGTAGTTTTCCAGCATCACATCCCTGTACAGGGCTTGCTGAGTGGCATCCAGGTGTTTCCATTCAAACTGGGTAAAGGCCACAGCTACATCCCCAAATGTCAGTGATCCCTGCAAAATCAAACCCAATTCTGCTCATCCAGGAACTGTTTACACCCTTGACCCTGAAGTAGAGAACCAGGAAGTCCTCACTAGAAAAGGAAAATAACACATTCAAGGCCAGCTTCTGATATTTCAGATTGTTTATGCAGAGGGAAGTGGAACACAGTTAATGAAAGGATCAAGGGGGAAAATATATGACAGACTCAGAAATCAGACTTGCTACACAGGAACAAAAAATTAAAAGATAAGAAGCTGGAAAATCCAGCCAGGGATAAAGGGAGGTCATGGCCCCTCATCTGAACCACACTGCCCTCCTCATGCCCTTCCAACACACCTATCATGCTTCCTCCTCTGCGCGTGGCATTTGCTCATCTCTCACTTTGTAGGTCTTTACTTAAATGTCACCTCATCAGAAAGTTCTTCTCTTTTCTCTTTTCCCATCCTCTCCCACCGTCTATCCCATGACCCACTTCACTTTTTTCACAGGATTTCTCACTTCCTGGCAAGATTAGATTTATTGTTGGTATCATCTATAATGTGAGCTCCGGGAGGTTAGGGACCAGTTGGGTCACTGCTGTCTCACCAGCCTAAAATACTGCCTGGCACATTTCGGAAGTGTTCAAGGATTTGTCAATTAACAAATGAACTAAAACTCAAAAAGACATGCAAAGTGATACTGGCTTCATCCTAGCATTTACTGGGAAATAATATATATTTGTCAATAGCCTTTCACAGCAATAGCAACTTAATATGTACCAGGCACAGTGCTAAGCCCCAGGCTATACATCACCTCTCTGAATTTCTACCATGACTATTCATAAAGTAAATCTATTTTATCATTAAAGGTAGTAAAGCTCAGAGAGTTGAAAGAACCTGTTCAAAGTCACCAGGCTGGTTGACTACAGTATAAAAAGGAACTATAAAAATGGTAATGAGACTATGGAGCAAATTGGAAGAAATGGCTATGACAAATTAAAAGGAAAAAAATGGGTAAACCTAAAAAATACATATGTGAAAGTGTTTCAAATGAAATAATTTGACTTGTTAGTGTGATAGGAATACAGGTAACCTTTAATTTTTAAAATTTTCTGTACTCTTGGGGCGCCTGGGTGGCTCAGTCGTTAAGCATCTGCCTTCAGCTCAGATCATGATCCCGGGGTCCTGGGATCGAGCCCCACATCAGGCTCCCTGCACCGCAGGAAGCCTGCTTCTCCCTCTCCCGCTCCCCCTGCTTGTGTTCCCTCTCTCGCTGTGTCTCTGTCAAATAAATAAAATCTTTAAAAAAAAATTTTTTTTAATAAATAAAATTTTCTGTACTCCTAATTTGTGTAATACTCATATATTACTTCCTGTCAAAATGCTAATTACTTCCTGTCAACTTTTCAAATCCTTCAAAACCCAGTTTTCTCCAGGATAAAAACAAACTCCAGCCTGGCATTCTAGACCCCAAATGTTTCCAAATTTCTCTGGGACCAGTTTGTTCCTGGTTTAGATGTGATGGCTTCACTCATGTCCTAGCCTTCCCCTAGTCATCCCATCTTCTGCAATTATGCAAACTTCATTTAATCTTCAGGAAGAACTAAAAGGATTACCACCACCACCACCACCACCACCCATCCACCCTTTAGACTCTGACCCTGAACATCAAAGGCACTACCATCACTGTATCATGTGTATCACTCACTAACACTTCAGCCTCTGTCGTTATATGATAAATGAGTCTGTTTTTCATCTTCTGTGAGTTGGCAACCCCTTTCAGGCAACAGCTATACTTTACCTACAAAGTATTCTTCAGCTTCTAGCACTCTAGAAAGCATGGGTAGCAAAAATCGATTTAGTGAACAACTCTGTAATGGGTAGAGAGGAAATGAAGGGACAACAGTGGGGAGAGGGCTTTCTCTGTAAAGCTGCACCAATCCAGGATAGGCTCAGGCAACCTAATTTGGTCCATACACACGGCAGAGCATCTTCCAGGCAAGAAGCATAAACCCGACTTCACTTTGAAACAGTGGCCATTTCTCGGGAAAAGCTGAAATCAAACTTGCCTGGATTTGGGGTCTTGGTAGTCTTGGGGCCATCTGTCTCCTGAACTGTTCTCCCAGGCAAGGGCAAAGAATCCTGAATAAGCCAATCTGGGAAAAAAGAAAGGAAATATGAGGAAGTCCCTCCATGTCCTAAACTAGCTAGAACTTGCTCTCTGCAAGCTGGACAAGACCAGTCCTCCACCCTTCCCACTCCCCACAAAGGTGGGTGGACACGTGAAGGTGGTTAAGGTCAGGGCCAGCTGCCTGGAATCTGGCCCGGCAGCAAGGCCAAGCTCTGGGTGTGAGTCAGTCAGGCACCTTCGCCAAGACGGGTGGAAAGTCTCGTAGGTGACTCAATCTCTGGGCCTCAGCGCAAGCCTTTAAACTTTCGGTCAGGCGCCATATTCGGGCGGTAACTCGACAGGGCACCGCTCCTCGGGGTGGGGCCCCGGCCACATTTGCCCGTCCCCTCCTCAGCCGGCTCCTTCCAAGGCCGGTTCCCTGAGGAAAAGAGGGGTGCACCAGGTCTCAGGGCCCCAGCCCGGCGGCAGCGTTCCAGGACCAAGCTGGGCGGACTGGGCCGCGAGGCTCAGCGCGCGCGGAAAAACGGCGACCACCCACGGCGGTACTGGCCGCGCAGATTCGCGAGCTTCCAGGAGCCTCGCTCTACGCACGCGGAGGCGGGCAAGGCCGGAAACGGAAGCGGCCGCGGGGGCCTCTGGGAAATGTAGTCTGGGATTCCGTCCAGGGTCTCAGTGTCTCCATCCTGTGCCTTTCTAGGCATCACTTGGGGTGCTTTGAAAAGCAGTGGGGCCTTGGCCCCAGCTTCAGAGATTCTGGAGTAATGCTCTGGGTAGTCCTGGCATCGGGATTTTTTTAACCTCCCACGTGATTCTAATATGCAGCCAAGACTGGCACCCAATGCTAGAAACATGCAAATCTATGAGACATGTTTTATGTTACTTTGGGACAGCTCTTTATGATTGATCCGTTTGCTTATTTGTTTCCAAGCAATCCCATTTTGATTTTAAGCAAAGAAAAAGCATGTTAGAAAAGTAGAACACCCAAAACACTAAAAATTTCCTATTTGCTGACATAGAAGATGGAACAAGATTGAATCCATTTTTTTAAATGTGTTATTTTCTAGCAAAAAAAAAAAAAAAAAAGTACTACTTATAAACTCCAGGAATTGGATAGCTTAGTAAGGAAAGTGTATCTCTTTTTTTCAATTAGGACTTTTTATTTGGAAGACTATTTCTCAGAACGGGGCATTTATTTGCCAAATTAACAATGATTAACCAGTGCCCTGCTAAATGCCACTCATTATTCTAGATGCTAAGGACAGAGCACTTGATAAGGACTCCTTCCTCAACCAAACTTTGGTCAGGATCCTCTGAATCCTCTTCCATAAGACCTGGTGTTTGGCGTAGTAAGTCCAATTTTATCGAAGAATCCTCCTAAGCCAGTTCATCAAGAATTCCCCCACCCAGGGGGGCCTGGGTGGCTCAGTCAGTTAAGCGTCTACCTTCGGATGGGGTCATGGTGCCAAGGTCCTGGGATCAAGCCCCGCGTCGGGGTCCCTGCTCAGTGCGGAGCCTGCTTCTCCCTCTCCCTCTGTCCCTCGGCTCGTGCTCACTCTATCTCAAGTAAATAAAGTCTTTAAAAAGAAAAAAAAAGAATTCCCCCACCCTTGGAATCCAATCAAGCTCCTCCTCCCCCACCCTTGATATCTAACCAAATTCCTATTCTGCCCTCCCCCTCTTTTGATACCTAACCAATTTCTTCATAGTCCTTTTCCATTTATTCCCTCACCCTGTCAGTTGGCTATAAATCCCCACTTGTCCCTCTTGTACTGGGAGTTACAAACTCTCTTCCATATTGCAATGCAATAAAGTCTTGAATAGTCTTCTTTGCAAGTTTCAAAAGGTGTCAGTGTAATTTCTCTTTAACACAGTGAACCAAACAAATAATGTCTGTCCCCTCAAAGATCTTACATTCAAATGGACATTTGGAAGAGAGAGATTCAACAAAATCAGGGTAAAGAAGTGAGAAGAGGATTCTTATTTAATCTAGAGCTGTAAGGACTGGCCCCTTTGATAAGAGATCATATGTGCAGAAGTCTTTAGGAAGTGAGGTAACAAAAAGGGGTATATCTGTGGGAAGTTAGTTTCAGGCAGATAAAACAGCAGATGCAAAGCCCCTACAGAGTGTACTTGGTTTATTTGAGGAACAGTAAAATGTCAAGGGGTTAGAACACCAAAGACAGGTAAAGGCTAGATCATGTTTGTGATGATTAATTTTACATGTCAACTTGATTGGGCTAAGGGACACCCAGACAGCTGGTAAAACATTAATTCTGGTTGTGTCTGTGAGAATGTTTCCAGAAAACATTACCATTTGCATCAGTAGACTGAGTAAAGAAGATCTACCTTTACCAATATGGACAGGCATCATCCAATCCATTGAGAGTCCAGTTGAACAAAAATGTGGAGGAAGGATGAATTCTCTCTCTCTTTCTTCTTGAGCTGAGACATCCATCTTCTCTTGTCCTCAGACATCGGAGCTTCTGGTTCTTAGGCCTTCAGATTCTGGGACTGCCTCCAGCACACCACCCCTCCCTTCTCAGGCCTTCAGCCATTGGCTCCCCTGGTTCTCAGGCCTTCTGACACAGACTGAATTATACCTGCTTGCAGATGGCAGATCATGGGACTTCTCAGCCTCTATAAACAAATGAGCCAATTAATTAATTAATTAATTAATTACACATATACTATCATTCTGTTTCTCTGGAAGACCATGACTAATACAATATTGGTCCATTTAGTCCACTGCAAGGACACTGGCTCTTACTTTGAATGAGATAAGAAGCCATCAGAATGTGGGGAATTACAATCCTCATTCATTGTTGGTGGAATGATAAAATGGTGTGGCCACTTTGGAAAACAGTTTGGCAGTTCCTCAAAACTTTAAACATGGAGTTATCATATCACTCAGTGATACCATTCCCAGGTACCTACCAAAGAGAAATGAGAAATACATCTACACAAAAACTTGTACATAAGAGTCCATACCAGTGTTGCTCATAAAAGTCAAAAGTCCATCAACTGGCAAATGGATAAAAAAGTATGGTATATCCAAACAGTGGGATATTTGGCAATAAAAGGAAAGTATTGATATATGCTACATAATTGATAAACTTTGAAAACAATACTAAGCAAAAAAAAAGATAGTCACAGTCGTTAAGCGTCTGCCTTCGGCTCAGGTCATGGTCCAGGGTCCTGGGATTGAGCCCCACATCAGGCTCCCTGCTCCAAGAAAAGCCTGCTTCTCCCTCTCCCACTCCTCCTGCTTGTGTTCCTTCTCTTGCTTTGTCTCTCTCTGTCAAATAAATAAATAAAATCTTAAAAAAAAAAAAATCTATAGCAACTAGCAACAATTCACAATAACTAGCCCAGGAAGCCAGCCTGCCTGTAGACTGACTTGTAAGAAATCAAAACATCATCTCTAGCCATCAGCCCAAGCAGCCAAACTATTAACCAGCCCCTAAGAGTCAGAAGTTAATAACTGACAGTATCCCTTAGTTTTGTCCCCACTTCCAATCAGAGAATGTCAAATATACTCCCCTAACCAACCATATAGGACGCCCTCTTCTACTTAGCTACCTCCAGTTTCCCTTCCCAATGGCCTGCAATCAGGGCATACCCAAAGCCTTCCCTTTTTTCCGCTCTGAAGCTTTACCACTCCACTGCCTTTGAGTCTCTGCCAAAATGCAAGGGATGGTAGCTACCTTGCTACAGCATGCTTTGAATAAATAGCCTTTGCTTATTCCCATTTGGTTAGTCTTCATTTTTTCCACAAATTCTTTTATATCTAATATCCAGTCCAAATCTGAATATCTCTAAGTGTCCCATAGATTTCTTTTATACCTAATTTGTTTGACTCAAAGGGGAACGCTTCAATCAGGCCTGGACCCTCTTTGGAAGTTTCTTGCTCCCTGGCAGACAAGTTGTCCGAGGCCTACACTATGCTTTGCCACAAACCAGCCCTGGCTTTTTCAGTTTCCTGCCATCTTTTGGATTTAGCTACAAACTGGAGCTTGTGAAGGAGCCTATGGAGCCTTAGCCCAGTTTCAACGGTGTTCTCAGCTTCCTGTTGAGGAGTCCACTCAGAGTGGAGTTCTCTTCTTTGGGGACTGTGTTATGTGGTGGTAGTTTCTGTGTTCTGGGTTCCAGGATTCTCACTATTTTGAAACAGCTGCTGAAGCCCCACGGTGCTTTGACCTCACCTCTTCTGGTTGTGGGGCCCTGACTTTGGCTTTGTTGAAGATACTGTCCAGTGGGATGTTTCTCCTGCTATCCTAGGGACTCCGTCCATTTTTATGAGTGACTTGGAGAAATTCAAAAACTCTGCTGCTCCTGTTTCTCCCTCTCCCTGCACTGTTTCCCCTGTTTGTGTGCTCACTCTCTCTCTCTGTCAAATAAATAAATAAAATCTTAAAAAAAAAAATTTTTTTTTAAGGGGCGCCTGGGTGGCTCAGTCAGTTAAACATCTGCCTTCAGCTCAGGTCATGACCCCAGGGTCTTGGGATCAAGCCCCGCATCAAGCTCTCTGCTTGGCAGAGAGCCTGTTTCTCCCTCTCCCTCTGCTGTTCCCCCTGCTTGTGTGCTCTCAAATAAATAAATAAAATATTTAAAAAATTAATTAAAAAAAAAACTCTGCTGCTATAAGGATCTCACCCTGCTTCTCATTTTTTTTTTTTAACAGATGAGGAAGGTTTAGAGAGGCCAAATAATGTGGCCTCGGTGTGTTCACATACAAAAAAGTTAATAATCTCTGCTCCCCTACTTCCCAGGACTGTTGTGAGAAATAAATGAGATAAAAGAAATGAAAAGTCAGAGATACAAGGACACAACAGGGCACAAAGGCAGACATTCCTGGAGCAGGTCAAACATCCTCCCACAGCTCCTCTGTCTCCAAGGGCATGCTGCTAGCAACCGCCGCCCCCTAAATGTCAAAACACGTAAATTAACTTTTACAGGGCACTGTGATGCAGGCCTTCCGCGCCTTATTTCCTGCAGTTCTCATGACAGCCTGAGAGGGGTAGCTTTCACAATCCTCATTTTACAGAGGAGGAAATCAGCACTTAGTGACATTGATAAACCTGCCCATGGTGTCTTGTTTTCTGGTAGCGGAGCCTGTATTTACACCCAAGCAATCTCACTCCACGGCCCCTGCTTTAGCAATCTCATTCCACAGCCCCTGCCTTAGCAATCTCATTCCACCACTCCTGCCTTTAGCTGCTCTTGGTGCCTGAAGCGGAGAAGGTGTGGGTTTTCATGGAAGATGAGGGAAAGGCAGAGGACAGAGAAGGTGAGCCAGGAGGAGCTGGTAATTGAGCTGTTGAGAAGCTCTGTGCAGCTATTCTCAGTATTCTCTTTCTCTGAGGTAGGTGGCTAAGCCGAAGGCCGGGATAGCTTACCAGATTGTAATTACCCACTTAGAGTCTTTTAAGGCATTCTTGGAAACATGTCACTCTTCTAGGGTTTCCAGATAAAATACAGGATGCCCAGCAACATTTGAATTTCAGACAAACATTACAAGGGACACACATCTCCTAAAAAAAAAAAAAAGTCATTCGTTGTGTATCTGAAATTCTAATTGAGCTTGGCATTTTCATTTTCATCTAATTGAACTGGACATTTTCATTTGCTAAATCCAGCAACCCAACCCTGCCCGCTCCACACAGATCTTTTTTCTTTTACATTTCTATCATCCTAATACAACATCTAAATGGAACCTTTTTTTGGTTTTAAAGATTTCTAGATCTTTAGGGATACTCTATGATACATTTAACCTTGGATTGGGGTATGCTCCTTAAGTTAGCTACTCATTAGTATCCCTTAGTTGGCTGTGCCCCGTATCTTAGAGAAAGTCAACAGATACAGTCTGAAGAAAGGTGGGAAGTACAGCAACAACAATCAGGATGGAGAGGCTGATGGGGGAGAAGAGAGGATTCATAAAGCTGAAAACCGCTAAAACCCTCCCCCCCAGTGCTGGTGGAGCCATGTGGAGAAACAGCATTTTATGTGATGAGGTACATTGAATATAGTCGCTGAACGCTTCTGAATGAGTGAGTGCAGGAATCATGCTGAGGTGCATCTAGCAGCGTGTACACTATAATGATGAGTTTCCACAGCCCTGGGGCCATCTCCCCCTCCCCCCTCCACCCTTAGCAGGCAGCACCAAGAGCCCTTTATTACTGGGCAGGATTAACTTCCCTCCTTGCCCCTCCCTGCTTGCCTGGAGGCACTCGACCAATTGGCTTCTTTTCTCTGGGCCTTGATTCCCAGTCTGAAAAGAGGGCTGGATGAGACCCCCCTCATCACCCTCTTCATTTCTATGATTATACATCATTTGAGCACACCCTGGGGACAGTTTGGGAAACAGACGTGGAGACATTCTTAGAACTCACAGGGATCTGGACAGAGGGAGCTCTGTGATCCCCTGCTCCAGTCAGGAGCCAGCCTGGCTGGGGAAAGGGCTCAAATCCACATGGAAGCCCTGACCTCCCTTTTCCAGCTCCAACAATGATTTCTCCAGCTTTCCTAGGAGTCCACTGTGACCGGACCTGCATCTGCCACCATCTTAATTGGCCTGCTATTTCTATGTTGGATTGATTCCCCCAGCAGGCTGGACTGGGAGGCAGAGCCCAAGGGGTCCAACAAAAGTTCCTTTCTTCATCTCTGTTCTGGCCTGTTGCATCTCTGATCCCCTGAAAAGATGAGGTGACAGATAAATGTGCTATAGTGAAAGTGCTTCCAATGCAATACCTAAGGTAATGAGTTTCAATCCTGACTCTGCCATTTACCAACAGCAGAATCTTGCGCAAGTCATGGCCCCTTTCTCTTTCATCCTCTGTGCCTTCAATTTAAGACAAGTGAGGAATAACCCCTATTCCCCAGTGCTTTAACAGGCAAGGATGAACGTTGGGCCCTAAGCCCAGTACAGGGCATCCAGGAGGAAATCTGTAAATCGAAGTCCCTCCACCTTTCTTTCTGTGTGTCTCCCAAGGGCTTTCCAGCTGAGGCCTAAAGACTGAGGTGCTCCCTGGCTGATGCTCCTCCAGGTCCCAAGACCACAACAGGCAGAAAATGTAGACCCCAGATGGAGACCTCACAAGCTTCCTCCCAGAGCACCTGGCTCTCGCAACATGGAGAGCATCCTGGAAAGGAGGGCTTAGCAGGGCCTCAATGGCCTCGGGGGCCACATCATTACTGCCCTTCTCTGGGGTCCCGGTTGGAATCAGCTAAGGAGAGATGGCAAAAGGGTACTGGATAGGGGTGGGGCAAGACTAAAATAAGATAGAGGGAAAAAAGCACTGTTAGATCATCCACACAGCAGATCATTTACCTTGGAAAACAGATACAAACATTCCTATAAGCCTCAGTCCTGCTATTTAGGCAAAAGGCTCCTTACCATACTGTGAGTCCCCCAAATAGGGCTCAAGAAGGAATACTACTAACAACTCTACATTCATAAATGTGACAACTTGGAAGCAATGAACCTATTCCCTGAAAACCATAACCTACCCCGCCCAAAAATAGACAATCTGAATAGTTATAGAACTATTACAGAAACTGAACTTGTAATTTAAGATAAAATCTCCAGGTTTACATTGTTTCACTGGAGAATTCTATCAAACATTTTTTTTAAAGATTTTATTTATTTATTTGACAGAGAGATAGAGAAAGAGCACAAGTAGGCAAAGAAGCAGGCAGATGGAGAGGGAGAAGCAGGCTCCCCGCAGAGCAGGGAGCCCGATGCGGGACTCAATCCCAGGACCCTGGGATCATGACCTGAGCCGAAGGCAGCCGCTTAACCGACTGAGCCACCCAGGCGCCCCTATCAAACATTTAAAGAAGAACTAACATAAAATTTTATACTATCTATTCCAAAAAATAAGAGGAAACATTTCCCAGCTTATTTTATGAGGCCATCATTACTCTGATAACCCAAACCAGGGTGAATCAAAACAAAACAAAACAAAACAAAAACTACAGAGCAATATCTCATTAATTTAGATGTAAAAATCCTCAAGAAAATATTATCAAATCAAATCCAGCAATGTATAAAAAGGATTATATACCTCAGCCAAGTGGAATTTATTCCACATATGCAACCAATATTGGTTCAATATTTGAAAACCCATTAGTATAATCTACCATATCAATACTAAAGAAGAAAAATACTAAGATCATTAAATTGATATAAGAAAAAGCATTTCAGGGGCACCTGGGTGGCTCAATCAGTTAAACATCTGCCTTTGCCTCAGGTCATGATCCAGAGTCCTGGGATTGAGCTCCCCATCCCTCCAGCTCCCTGCTCAGCAGGGAGTCTGCTTCTTCCTCTCCCTCTGCCCCTCCCCCCACTCATGCATGCACATGCAGACTCTCTCTCTCTCAAATAAAGAAAATCTTTTTTTAAAAAAAGGAAAGAAAAAGAAAAGGCATTTCATAAAATCCAACAACTATTCATGATAACAACACTCAGCAAACTATGAATAGAAAGGAATTCCTCAAATTGATAAAGACCTAAAGTAACACCAAACTTAATGTTAAGATCAAACGCCTTCTCCCTAAGACAGTAACAAACAAGGATGTCTGCTCTCATCATCTTATGCATCATAGTACCGGAAATGCTAGCTAGTGCAATAGGTCAGAAAAAACATAAAGGGGATACAGATTGGAAATAAAGAAGGAAAATGATCTCTAATTATAGATGATATTATTCTCTATGTGAACAATGTCAAAAAAGCATTTAAAAAAGAAAGCCCTCCGATAACCACTAAGTTCAGCAAGATCACTGGGTCCAAGATCAACATAAAAATTAATCAATTTTCTATATACTAAATAATAAACATGTGAAAACTGAAAATAAAAAACAATATCATTTATGATCTTTCCTAAGAAAATTACTTAAGTATATACTTAACAAAACATCTACAGAATCTATATCCTGAAAATTACAAAATCTAAGACACTGCCATTAGAAGAAACTAGGTGAAGGATACCGGGACCTCCATTTTTTCCAACTTCCTGTGAATCTATAATTATTTCAAAATAAAAAGTTTTTAAAATATATGAACTGAAAAAAATTTGAGAATAATAATGTACTCTCTCATGGACAATAATGGGTGAGAGTGTAAGCACATGCTGTGTATGAATATGGTTGTGTGGGAACATGCTTGTGAAGGGGTACAGATTGTATTTATGTATATAGTTTGTGTGAATGAGTATGGGGTATATGTTTGTAGGCAGGTTGATCACTGTCAGCAGAATGCCATTCAGCATACATCCCAAGGTCTCAGCACCACCCTGGGAGGAAATTCTCCAGGGATCATTCTCCAGGGATTCTAAACTGTGCAGAACACAACGTGAATATTTTTGTCCCCATAACAACCCCTGCTGAGGCCTCTCAACTCATCCCTACAAACACCTCCTGACATTTTCTAAGAACAATGCACCACATTTCAGTGATAATTATCTTCAACCATATAGAACCCTGGAAAGTTCCTGGAACAGTTTAACCCCTTTTGCCTTCCTGGCGGTTTCCTTGAAAAGGGCTGTGACTACTGGGTCCCTTTCATAAATGAGAAAACCAAGTCTTGAAGGGGAAAATTACATGGAAACACAGGATAATTATAAAGGGAGTCAACTGTGAAAAACATGTGCTTTGGAATATTTTTTAAAAACCCAAAATCTGGATTTGAATCCATACTCTACCCTTATTATGCGATTGGAAAACATATTATGAGACACTAAATATGCTTCTTGAAACTTTTAAAATGTAAAACCTGTAAAATGGGGTCACACTACCTACCTCTCAGTAAAGTGTATGGAAAAAATACTTAAGATAAAGGTATGGTATTTGGCATATATATGCTAATATTTGCTTAATTTGTTAAAAGACATAGACAGAACCAGGATTTTCGCTGGTATCTGGGCAGGCTGCCATTCTTGTCTTTCCTCTTCCTCATCACATTAAGAACATGTTCTTCCAAGTGGGCCTTTTCCTGTTCCAAGCAATCAGCAGAATCTGAGAAGAACTGTTGCCCTGTTAGTCAGGATGTAAGTCTCAGGTCTGTCCCCATATCCTTCTGTTAACCATCTGACCCTACCTCCCTCCCTAGAACTTTAGGCTAGACTTCTAGATGGTTCCATCCACACCAATCCTACCCCGGGGGTGGATTTTTAGAGGAAAAAAAGCACTGCCCTGACAAGAGGCAATATCTTAGCTTAACAGGATTTGCCAATAACAAGTTGAGTGACTTCAGGAAAATTCCATTTTGTCTTAGTTTTCTACATCTATAAAATGGTGATAGTGTCAGAAAGATAAAGTTCTTCATTGCACATTATAAAAGTCAAAATAATCCAGGTAACATATAGTCTTAGGTTCTTGGAAAGTAGGAATCAGAGTCATAAATGATACATTTCAATGCTCTAATTGGTTTTTATATGAAAGCACAATAGATGGTTTACATACTCCAAATAGCATTACTTCCAACTGCAGGCCTTTCTCAGATGGCTGCCATGTTCTTTACAGGATTGGAGATCAGCTTTTGCTGTTGAAGTAATATTTGAGAACCTCTGGATGGACAGAAAAAAGGTTCAGCACTTTGGTAGGTGATGTCAGAAATCCTGTGGACAGCAGATTCATGGGCTAGCATCTATAGAGAGAGTCCATCTAAAGTCCATTTTGATAACTGCAAGTTGACTATATAATATAAACTCTGTAAAATTTGTTGACATTTTATCATTTTTAATAGGATTTTTGTGACTTTTTCATGTTTTTTAAAAAAACAGTTATTTTCTGCTTTGGGGGTCTACTATTCTATATTTACCTACTAAATCAGGCTTAACTGTATTTTTCTGATTTTCCATATCCCAAGCAGATTTTTGCTGGCTTGATTTTTTTTTTTTTCTGTAAGAGGTGTGTCAAAATACCCAAGTTTTATAGTAATTTGTCAATTTCTCCCATTCTAAACATTCTTCATTTATAGATTTTGAACACAGGATATTGAAATCTAATGGTGACTTTTCCATTAGATTGATGGGGAAAAACACCTAATTGCAGTGGATTCAAGAGAATGGGAATTGGAAACATCTCTTAAAGACAATTTTTTAAGGAGTTTTGCAATAAAGAGAATCAGAGAAATGGGGTAGTAGCTTGAGAAATGGGATGAAGGACAAAGGGATATTTTATAGAAGATACTACAGCATATTCATTAGTATGTTGATGATTCGGTATGGAATGAAAAACTGGTAATACAGAAGAGAGAGAAGAATGCCCTCATGTGTGAGAAAGGGGATACAATTCAGGGTGCAAATGGAGTTGTCTTTGGAACTGAGGCTGTTCATTCAGAATGGGAAGTAGAGCATACAGATTCCAGTGGAGAAAGGTGGGCAGATGGACTTGTAGGACAGTATAGTTCTCTTAGTTCTCTTTTCTCATAGAAAGCAAAGTCATCAGCTGTGAGTGAAATGGGAGAAAGAGTTGTCAGAGGCTTGAAGAGTGAGGAGAAGCTGTGAAATTGTTAAAAGAATGTATGGACTAAGCAAATGGAGTAGGATAGCTGGGCAGCATTAAAGGCCCACTTGACCTTAGTGGTCATAAATTGAAAGTGAGACCAATCATCATGGCCATGTATTTCTCTCAGGCCACATCTACTACACAAGTGCAAGCACAGAACAGCCAGAGAATTGGATTCAACCAGGTTTGGTGTTTTATCGGCAGAATATAACCAAGTGAGACATGGGCAAGAGAGTTGACAGTATATGCAAAGGACTAACCATAGTGATGAGCCATGGCCTCTAAATTGGATGAGGAGGTAACTGAGAACATCAGAAAGTGAGAGTCAGGGCAAGGGTGACAGAATCAATGGATCAGGGAATATTTAGGAGAGCACTAGGGCCCTGATACTTTGTGTTCCCCAGACAAAAGGTAGGAAAGCAACTCAGAGGAGGAGCCTCTCCAAACATGGTAGGTCACCCAAATGTGTCCCTGTCCTAATCCGAAGAAACTGAATGTTACCTCATACAGCAAAAGGGACTTTGTGAATGTGATTAAAGATCATGATGTAGGGCAATTATCCTGGATTATCCAGGTGGGCCTGATGTAAGTCCTCACATCAGTCCATAGAAGAACACAAGAAGACTCAGTGCAAGAGAAGGTAATGTGATGACAGAAGCAGAGATTGGAGTCAAGCACTTTGAAGATGGAAGTAGAAGCCACAGCCAAGGAATAGAGGCTATCAAATGTACTTTGAGAAAGACAAGGAAACAAATCCTTCTCTAAGCCTCCAGAAGGAACCGGCTGCGCTGATGCCTTGACTTTAGCCCAGTGAAACTGATTTCAGACTTCTGACCTCCAGAACTGTAGGAAAAGAAATTTGTGGGGGTTTTTTGTTTTTTGTTTTGTTTTGTTTTTTGTCACTAGGTTTGTGGTAATTTATTACAGCAGCATTTGGAAGCTAATACACTAACGAAGGGGGAAGATACAGAGGAGAGGTCCAGGCAACAGTTAACTCCCAAAATAAATCTGAAGGGAAGGTCCTGGGGAGAGTTGGGAGTGGCCTTGTGCCCCTCAGGAAGGGGTGAAGGTAATGAAGGTGCAGCCTGGGAGAATTTTGTTGCTCTCCCCTTGAAGGCTGTAATAATTAAAAGGGTCTCAAGGGGGCAGGGTTTGTTTCTCTGGTAAATTTTTTTTTTTTTTAAAGATTTTATTTGACAGAGAGAGAGAACAAGGAGGCAGAGAAGCAGACAGAGGGAGAGGGAGAAGCAGGCTCCCTGCTAAGCAGGGAGCCCGATGCCGAGCTCAATCCCAGGATCCTGGGATCATGACCTGAGCTGAAGGCAGAGGCTTAACCAACTGAAGCCACCCAGGCGCCCCTTCTCTGGTAAATTTATGATACACAGTAAGTACTACTGTATTTTTAAAAGCAAACTGTAGGCCCATATATATGGCATGACCCCATGTTGTTTAAAAAGTATGTGTGTGCATAAATAGTTGCCTGTGTACATTTAAGAAAGAGTTCTGAATGTCGCGAGACTGATTACTTCATCTCAGTATCTTTGCTCCAATAACCCCTATTTAAAACTGCAAAGCAGCGGTGCCTGGGTGGCTCAGTCGGTTAACCGTTTGCCTCCAGCTCAGGTCATGATCCCAGGGTCCTGGGATAGAATCCCAGATCAGGCTCTCTGCTCAGTGGGAAGCCTGCTTCTCCCTCTGCCTGCTGCTCCTCCTGCTTGTGCTCTAATAAATAAAATCTTAAAAAAATAAAACTGCAAAGCGTATCTCAACACACACCAACACCCCTTAATCCTCCAACTCGGCTCTACTTTTTCTGTAACACATATCACTTTATAACACACTATACCATTTATGTATAAACAAGTATTGCTTCTTTGTCCCACTAAAATTTAATATCCAGGGCGCCTGGGTGGCTCAGTCGTTAAGCGTCTGCCTTCGGCTCAGGTCATGATCCCAGAGTCCTGGGATCCAGCCCGAATCGGGCTCCCTGCTCAGCAGGAAGCTTGCTTCTCCTTCTCCCTCTCCCTCTCCCCCTGCTTGTGTTCCCTCTCTCGCTGTGTCTCTGTCAAATAAATAAAATCTTAAGAATAAATAAATAAAAATTTTATATCCAGTGATTTTTAAGTTCCTGGAACATAGCAGGCCCTCTTGTTTGCCAAATGCATGAACTTTGGAGCCGAATTGGTGATGCTGAGTAGCATATATTCGTTTAAGGCAAAGACAAAATTAGAGCTGATATTTACGTTCTTTTCACGCCAGTAGGAATTCAGCAAAATAAAAAACCCTTTAATGGGTATTCCTAAAATAATTCTTACGCGTTTGTTTAACAACAGCAACAAAAAAAAGTAAGGGAACTTGAACAAATTAGCCTCTAACCTCAAAGAACAGCGAACAAGCAGACGCCAGCGTAAAGCAACAACCCTCGGCGTCACAGCCCGCCAAACCCGGACCAGCGCCGGAAGCGTGCGTCGGAAATGGGCGTGGCCATCCCCCAGCTTTTTGGGACTTGTAGTTCCGAGCCCGTAGGAGCGGGTGCGGGTCAGTGTCGGGAGTCCTGCTTTTCCAGGTATCGTATTCCACGTGGGAGGTGAGACGCGCGGGACAGGACAGCCAGCGCCGCGCGCAGGGAGGCGTCTGGTGGTTGGGATGTGGGAGTGCCTCGGGGGAGGTGCAGGCCGCTGAGATCCGGAAACCTGGTTGGGCAGCTGTGGGAAGGCGCGCGACCTGCAGGAGGTGCGGCCCGGGGTCGCACGTGCGTCCGATCGTCGCGACCGCCGCTCTGTCCGCCCGACCTGACTGTGATCACCTGAGTCTAAGCGCCCCCAGCGCAGAAGTGGCTGCGGCTCCGAGGGATCCGTCCTTCGCCCGTCTGAGCTCTGGCTTTGGCCGGCCTGGAGGCTTCGTAGTTGGTCGCACCGGCCATTTCTGTGCCGGTGACTGGCCTTATTCCACGGTTTTCGGTGGACGTTAGGCGACCTAGAGGGGCCTCTTTGAGGGACCGAGGTTTCTGTCCCCACAACACTGTCCTCCCACCCCAGAAATGAGGCAGGTCAGGGAAGGCGCCTCAGGGAGTTGAAATCCATTCTGAGGCAAAGCATCCAAGCCGAGAGCTCCTACTGGTCTTTCTCGAACTTTAGGGCAGAAATCAGAAACCCTGAGGAAATTGACACATCTTAGTGTTGCTGGGGGCAGCGGAATTTATTCACCCTCGTGGGTTTGGCGGGGAGGCTTGGACTGTTTAATCCAAAACCCTGTGGAGAGAGGCGAGGGAGGTGCAGCCTGGGGGAGACTAGGAAGGCATCTCAGGAGAGCGTGTGAAGGGTTGACTGAAAAGGGGTTAGTAGCAGGAGCAGAGTAACTTTTTTCCTACAGTCTTGCTGGACTGGCTACTCTGTATCCTGCAAGGTGGACTTGATATTCATGGCTTTTTCTCTTTCTCTAACTCTACTTGTCCAGGATTCTGTCCTTCCTGAGAGGAGGAAATGACCAAGTTCCAGGTGAGTTGGGGTTTCTTCTCTGAAAATGCCATCTCTCTGAGAATGAACATAACCTTTCTTGCTTGGAACAAAGGAAAAACATCAGCATTAATTGACACCTATCTGGTGTCAGGTCCTGTGTTTGTTCTGTACTTTATTTTTATTGTCAGACTTCAGTGTGAGACATACATTTTATAAATATAGGTGTAAGAACATTAATATACTGAGGACATGTAGCTATCAAATGATGTGGCCAGAGTCTGCACATGTGGCTGCTTACTTTAAATTCCACATCATTTTTACTGAACCACCCTCCCTCTATGAACTTGGCCCACTCCCCAAAGCACTCAGCTATTCTATTGAAAGACTCCACACAGCATCTTTGCCTGGTTCTCTCTCAAAGTCACCCTTTTCCTGCCAAGACATTTCACTCATATTAAAAGTTATTCAGTTATCACATGCTCTGGCCAGTGTTCAGTAGTCTCAGGAAAACAAACAGAATTATAAATTATGGTGCTTTTCTTCATGAGCAGATTCCATGTATGAAAAAAATAAAATACACATATTAACAATAACCATTTATTAAACATTAAAAAAATTTGTTAAATGCCAGCACAGTAGTTACCAAATCAGTCCCAGAAATGCTTCTTAACCAAGATATTCATCAGAGTTATCTGTGGTGTTTTTTAAGAATTAAGAGTCGTAGGCACTTCCCCCAACCCCAAACCTACTAAAAGAATTTCACTTTTTTTTTAATCCCATTGGCCTTTGTACACCCAACGATTTGTTGGATTTATTGTGAGATATTTCTCTACATACTCGATGTGAGCATCATGAAGGTATATAAGATGGGTTATTCATCTTTTATGCTCTGATTGCTTCGTTCCCTTTACCAACATATCTACATGTTTAATTGGTACAATAAATTGTTAAATTACCGAGGAGCACTTTTTAAGAAACTGATTACTCATTTGTCTCTATAAAACCATTCCTAGAAAGTTACCTCAAGATTGACACTTAGAATCATAGAATGTTGGAAATGGAAGGGATCAGCCAGCCCCCTCTCTGCCTTGGTGCTGGCATTTTACCAAGGAGAGCTGTAATTCTGAGAAAGCTGAAGGCAAACACCGTGTCCTCTGTTGCAGAGCAGCAGAGTCAGAAGGAAAGCCCATGTCTTCCAACTCCATGCTATTCCCTCTCCAGAGCTAAAGAGGTCAATTACACCAGAAGTTACTTGAATGAAATATCAGGCTGGATTTTAAGGAAGAAACAATTGTTTCTTAACACCTCTACCAGCAAACTTGCTTGGCAAATACAGTTCTTATATACATAGGAAGAGAACATGAGCTCTTTTTTTTTTTTTTAAAGATTTTTATTTATTTATTTGACAGAGAGAGAGACAGCAAGAGCAGGAACACAAGCAGGGGGAGTGGGAGAGGGAGAAGCAGGCTTCCTGCCGAGCAAGGAGCCCGATGCGGGACTCGATCCCAGGACCCTGGGATCATGACCTGAGCTGAAGGCAGACGCTTAACGACTTAGCCACCCAGGCGCCCGAGAACATGAGCTCTTATAAAAATGGGCTTAGAAGGCAGTAAGCTGCCTCAAGGTCCTGAGAATGCCATCTCTGTGCCTTGAAAAGGAATTGAGGACTTCAAAGGAAATTAATGTGAATAAGACCCTGTGCTCTCTGTATTTTCCTTCCTTTTCCTCTACCTGGTCCCTGATGAAGATTATTTATCACAGCGATGGGGATTGCTAATATAGTGAAATTTTGAGATTCTGGTATATGTTAATAACTTGAATTTAAAGAAAGGATTTCATTCCACCGATATTTATTGAGTGTTCTCTTATAAACCAGACATTCTCCTTGAGTCTCCTGAAAGGCAGGAGTCCCAATTTAACCCCTCCCTTTGTGACCTTGAGTAAGTCACTTCACTATCATGAGCCTTGGTTTTCTCATCTGTAAAATTAAGAGTTTCCTTTGATGATCCTGAAGTTCAGTTTTACTTGTATCTTTTCATTATTCATTTAAGTTGAATTTATAAATATCATTTAGATTCCTAGTCAGTTGAGCTAGTTGCTGGGGATTTAAAGATTAGCGGAACATGGCCCCTGTCCTTTAGAATCTTGTAGCTAATTTGGAAGACAGATTTTATAGCTTTGGTAGAGAGATGGGAAAAATACTATGAGATCTTGGAGGAGGAAACATTTAACTTATCTTCATGCTTCAGAAAGGCAGTTGTTGATTGTCCTGAAACTAGAAGGAGTTGCAAAATGGACGTGAGAAATACAAGTCAAGGCAGAAGCAGCATGTAAAGGGCTATTCTAGACTACAGCATGACATCTGGTTGACTGCAGGTAATCCTCTGTGATGACAGATCTTGTCTACCTCCTGACTTCAGCATTACTGTTTCCTACCTCTAATTGTTGGATCCAGCGAGGATGGGCTCTGAAAAGGAAGTGGAAAGCCACATGATATATGTAGTTTTAAAAAGTTTGAAATTTGTCAGGTGGGAACAGGAAACTACTAGTCCCATGACCTTCCCCTTTGGTTGGCCTTCAGGATACTGAGTCCACCTTGGGTGTAACTTATTAGCTCCACTGATGGGGGGGGCGGGGGACACGACTCTTCATTATTCAGATTCCTTCATTCCCCCCTTTGTCTTTAGCAGAACCACTATTTTCTTTCCCTTTTCCTTTGTCACACTGATTCCTTTCATTTGGCCCACTGTTCCACCATTTCTTATCCAGCAATCTCTAATCTACTGCAGAGTTAGTAGTCCATCAATATGTCATTTCAAAAAGAAAAAAATATATATATTATATATATGTGTATGTGCCCTTTCCATTCTTGGCATGGAATTCTCCCCACCACTTTGTGAGATCTTAAAAAAGTAATGATTCTGTCTTTCAGTCTATGGATTGAAAGATGACAAAACTTGTACTTTAAAGACTTGGTAAGGAGTTATTGTGGTCTAGGTATGAAATGAGGGCCTTACATGGAACAGTGGCAGTGAAAATAAAGAAGAGGTAATACTATGGTGGGAGATTTGGGACATGAGTTGACAAGATCTGAAGTGGTTTGAATATTATTGAGATTGGGTAGGAGTCTTAGACCATCCAGATGACTGAGTGGAAAAATGAATCAGAAATGAAAGGGAAAAAAGATAATTGATGGACTTGAATTTCAGAAGGAAGAAAAGGATTGGAGCTAGAATGTCCAAGGCTAACCTCTCAGGAGAGGTTAGCCTTGGACAGAAAGAAACCTTGTTCTCTGAGGCTGAGAAGAAAGTCTGATTGAGAGGAGTGGCTAATTCTACTGCTCCGATGTACCCCAGGCGCTGTTGTCCTAGTGGGTGTATGTATGGCTCCCTGAGGCAGCAACCTCCACTTCTACCCCTTCTCTGTCCCACCTCTGCGCAGGGACTTGCAGGCTTTTTTTTTTTTTTTTTAACATTTATTTATTTTAGAGAGGGGGAGAGAGAGAGAGCGCATGGCGGGGTAGGGGCAGAGGAAGAGAGAGAATCCTCAAGCAGACTCCCCACTGAGCATGAAGCCCAACACGGGGCTCAATCCCAGGACCCTGAGAGCATGACCTGAGCCGAAATCAAGAGTTGGATGCTTAACCAACAGCCACCCAGGTGCCACTGGACTTGCAGGCTTCTTGAGCCCAATCTCATCTCTTTCACCTCAGACACAGTGGATACCCAAGACCTTGAGAGGAGAGCTTGGGAGGAAGCTGCCACCTTCCCTCATCTTTACCTTCTCCACTGGTGATAAGTAGGGTAGTCCTGTCACTCCTGCAAACAGCCTGGTTTTCTTCAGATTCCTGAGGAGCGTGTGAGTAGTGCCCCTTCAGCTTCA
Source organism: Neomonachus schauinslandi (assembly GCF_002201575.2). NCBI lineage: Eukaryota > Metazoa > Chordata > Mammalia > Carnivora > Phocidae > Neomonachus > Neomonachus schauinslandi. Next base: position 116,974,674 of record NC_058408.1, read on the forward strand.
GGCCTGAGGTGTTGGAGTTCTGAAGGTTATCAGGTACTTCCCTGGCCCAGAGTTGAGCTGCTTCCTTGGCTTCACTTGGTTCTTAGTCATTTTGTGTGTATTTTGTCATTCTGCTTTTCAGGGTGTGGCCCGAAGGCTGGTGCCAGTCCACAGACTGCTGCTTGTTACCAGTCTGCAAAGACATAAGGAGAGAAACTAAGAGTGTTTAAAAATGTTATGTCCGTCAAATCTAATATTTTTTTAAATGGCATTGGTATTTTATACATCTGGGTTTTTATTTCTAGTAACTCTTTTTTATTGTATTTTGTAAAAATATCTGACAAAAGTGTGACATATTAGAAACTTTTTAAAATAAACTTGTCCTTCACCAGAGGTAGTTTGAGAAGTGTTGCTCCATCAACAGAACCCTGGAAGGAACCAGAGTCACTGTGAAGTTAACTAAATAAACGCCTGGATTCCTGTTAGATGCCAGGCATTGCTTGAGGCCTTGGGGATGCAAGGATCAAATATCTCTCTGTTCTTAAGGAATATATATCTTAGTGGGGAGAGACAGTTAAATAAGAAAGCAAATGAATAAATAAGAAAATGGGATAAGACATAAGTAGTACAAAGAAATTAAAACAAGAAGTGGTAGTTTCTGGGTACCACTGTGGATTAGACAGTCAAGGAAATGCTTCTCTGAGGAGTAGCGATTTGGCTGAGACCTGAATGATAAGGAGCCAGGCGTGTGAAGATGTGGGAAAAGAACGTTCTGGGCAGAAGGAACAGCCAGTGCAAAGGCCCTAAGTTGGGATGGGTTTGATGTTGTCAAGGACCTGCAAGGTCACTGGGGCTGAGTGTGATACATAGGGAGGAGTGATTCAGGCTGAGGTTGGAGAAATGACAGGACCCAGTCTATAAAACCTTGCAGGCCAAGATGAAGCGTCTAGATTTTACTTGATGTCCATTGCAAAGCCTTTGGAGGGTTTCATGCCTGATGTGGTATATGTTTTAAAAGATCACCCTGGCTACTATGTAGAAAATTCATTGTGTTGGACAGCAAGTATGGAAGCAGAGAGACAAATTGGGAGGTTGGTACAGTTGGGACTACATGATGGCTGGGGCTTATAACCATAACTGTGCAAGGTGTAGAGAAGTGGGTAGATTCTGATACATTTTAGAGGTAGGACTTGGTGATGGATAAAATGTGAGGGAGAGAGGAGAGAATCAAAATGACTTCTAAGACTGGCTTTAGCAATTGGGTGGGTTCTGTGGCCATTTACTGTAAGTGGGGACCCCTAGGGAAGAGCAGATATTGATGGAGATTGTTGGGAGCAAGAGTTTCGTTGGGGCCTATTAAATTTTAAGTGCCTCAAAAAAAAAAAAAAAAAAAAATTTAAGTGCCTCCTAGACATCTAAGTGCAGATGTTAGGTAGAGATTTGGAGCCTGCAGGTGAGGAGAAACAGGGCTGGCTGTAAATATTTGGGAATACCTAAGGAGAGTATCATGGTTTGTGTATGTGTGCTATTTTCTTTTTTCCAGGAATGTTCAACTACTTAGTTTAGAACAAGAAAGGACATATGATTGATAGGACTAGGGAAAGATTTGAGATCGGAAGTATACTTTGGCTGGAAGGAAAAAAGAGGAAGAGTTGAGGGTGGTGATCTTGATAAAGCAGGTGTGATGGAAGAGGAAGAGCAAAAAGATCAGGAAGATGTTTTTTTGGTTTTTTTGTTTTTATTTTTTTAAAGATTTTATTTATTTATTTGACAGAGAGAGAGACAGTGAGAGAGGGAACACAAGCAGGAGGAGTGGGAGAGGGAGAAGCAGGCCTCCCGCTGAACAGGGAGCCCGATGCAGGGCTCGATCCCAGGACCCTGGGATCATGACCTGAGCCGAAGGCAGACGCTTAACAACTGAGCCACCCAGGCGCCCCAAGATCAGGAAGATGTTTTTAAGGAGTAGGATATTAAGAGATCAATATTTCAAAAGCAGAGTGGTCCACATAGTGAAATGGCCCTGGTCATGGTTTTTGAGTGTGAAGAAATGAGACAGAGATCATGAGCACTATAAAGAAATTAAGAAATGTGAGGTTAGAGCAGTCAGCAAATTGTTCTCTTGAGTGTTGAGGTTGTCAGAATAATGGTAGGAATGGGGTGGAAAGGACAACTCAGCAATGACCGTGAAATGACAGTGACAAAGAAAGATTCAGTAACTGGACAGCTTGAGCTTGAGTGAGTTGTGGGCAGGAGGGGAAGGATTTGGATAGAAGTAGCCAAGTAGATGAGAAAGGAAAGCTGTTCCAACAAAACTTGACTTAGATGACTCAGCTCCCTGCACTGTACTCTTCTTCTGTCCCCTTCTCACTTTGTCCAATGCTACCAGCCCCACAGTCCTTCCAGGGCATTTGTGCAAACAGTTGTCAGTTGAGGAGGAATTTGCTTAATGTTTTAGGAACTGGTAACATTCAAGGATGTCTCTGGGGGCTTCACTGAGGAGGAGCGGGGCTGCCGGGACCCCGCTCAGAGGAAGCTACACCGAGCTGTGATGCTGGAGAACAACAGCCAGTTGGTCTCCGTAGGTAAGAACATGAGCCTGGACACCTGCCCACTGGACTCTTTGTTTCTTCAATTTTAAATAGTAATGAGGCCCCAGGGATTGTGGGTTAGGAATCAAAAGTTTCCTTTTGGCACAAAGGATGTTTCTGATTATTTTAAGCAGCCAAAGAATTTGGCTTGTTAAGAATTGAAGAATGTAGCTTTACTGAGTCATCTTAGAAACCATATCCCTTATAAAACCATCTCTTGGGACTGATTTTGCTTTCTGCACAGTTACCCAATCCCTCTGTTACCCAGAAGTAATCTCTCAGAGCAGGGTGAAGATCATTGTATAATGGCGAATGAACTCCAAAGAAATCAGCTAGGCACCATGGCAAATTACAGGCTCAGGCTAATACATGGAAGAGGAGTCCCTTTTGAAATATTCTGAGTTCTCTCTGAAGTTCTCTGGTTTGTGGAGAAAGCCAGGGCATCAAAAGGATACTTTGCACATACTGATACACCTTTGTCTCTTCACTTACTCCCCCTCTTCCTTTTCAGATGGTTGTGGTCTTTCCCATACACACTGACCTTCTTATTGGTACTCTTATCTTTTCCCACATTTTCCCACATTGGCTTTGTACCATTTTTGCTTGGACTTTATTTTCATTAAATATCCCCACCCTACAGTATCTAGTTTCCATTGCTTCTTTTCTTCCCATTCAGGGATTCATCCATTTCCCCTTCTGAATATCAGACAATACTTGTGATGAGACAAAATTTCATACCATAGAGAAAGATATGAGTATAATTGACACAGTTTTTCTCAAAAACATTTTGACTGCTTGAATCAAAGAGCATTAAACATTTTTGATTTAATAATTCATTTTTAGGTATCGTAAGGAAATAATTAGTAACTTCAACTGAAAATTGTGGAAAAAGATAAGTCATTGTAGAATTATTTAAAATAGTGAAAAAAGTTACTCACCAAATGTGTCACAGGGTGTTGGTTATACAAATTATAGTGGAATATACAAGAGAAAAATGTGTACCCATTAAAAAATATAATGATATGGGGTGCCTAGGTGGCTCAGTCAGTTGGGCATCTGCCTTCGGCTCAGGTCATGATCCCAGGGTCCTGGGATCGAGCCCCGCATCGGGCTCCCTGCTCAGCAGGGAGCCTGCTTCTCCCTCTCCTTCTGCTTGTGCTCTCTTTCTCTGTCAAATAAATAAATAAAATCTTTAAAAAAAAATGATAAAGAATTTTTAATTAGATGTAAGATACATATATACCTACTAGATTAAACCATGTGAAATTGCCATATTGTAGTGAAAACGGACATTGTACAAAAACCACCAAAAAGAAGTAGCCTGTAATGGTGGCTTTCAGGGCTTTTTCCTGCCTCTGTCCACATGGTTCTTTCATAACTGTGGCTCTCAAACCATTGTTTTCAGCTACACCTGGGAGGTAAGACAAGCACCACAGAGTGAATTGGTCCCTGTAAGTAGTCAGAGTCCTGTGTTTCCATTTTCTTTATGTAAACCTAATGCCTGTGCTCTTTGTACCAGAATTGTTCAGCTGGAGGTCACTATTAAACTTTTGTCCCTTTCAGAGCTTTTCCTTTTTTAATTTTTCTTCAAGATTTACTATTACCAATTCTTCTGATGGCTTTGATAGTGTTCACCTTAACCTTCAAACTTTTTGACATGTATGAAGTCATTGTTTTCTTGTTTCCTCTGGCCTTTCTCCTGTTCCTTTTCTCTGCATGTTCACTGGCTTCTCTGTCTTTCCTCTAACTTTGGAGATCTTAAAAGGCCCTTTGCCTTTAGATCACCATCTATCAATGTTTCTCCACTTTTTTTTTTGTTATCTCCCCCTTGGTGTCAGTAGTACCCCTGTTGAGAATGTACACTGTATCTGTACACTTGTCTGCCTCCCTCGAAGAGCTGGCACACACATAAATGGCCTCAACTATCCTTTCTACTGTGATAACCCTAATGTCTTTATTTCCTATCCTCATATGAAACTCTATTCCCATGTACTTTCTTGGCTATGGGCTATCTACCCTTGAATATCCAGTGTCACTTCACATTCAGTGTATTGAGAATTTTCTAAGTTACTTTCCTTTTTAACTTCTCATATTCCCACTTTTGTCAGTATTAACATTCTACCAGCCCCCTAGGTTAGAAATAAGCCATTATTAAGTTTGTCCCTCGCCATCCCCAGCATCTGTAATCCTCTCACCAATTCTTTTTTGACTTTAAGTTCTTTTAAATTTATTAACACTTAAGTCCCACAGACAGCACTCTAAAATAGGTCCACTTCATGCTAACAGTGGTAACAATGAGACAGATCGTTGACATCATTCTTCAGGCTCAAGGTAGATGTTGTGAGTAGACTTATCTCCCCTAATATATCATTTATCTTGTCACTCTTTGCATAAAAACCTGGAATTACCTTTAGTAGCTGGTTTAGAGCCTCAAAACTCCCTGCTTGGCTTTCTCTGGAATCTTTGATGGTTATGACACTCTGGTTCCTGATTAATTTTGTCCTTTAAGATTTTATTTGAAGTCTAGTGTGAAACTTTTGACCATTCCTTCTCAGAGCTTTCAGTTTATATCTCACTGTCTCATCAGACCTGATTGGGTATTTTTTTTTTGTATGCTTATATATTAACCATTGGATCTGCAAGTCTGATTTATTTTCCTTGTTTCCAGCCAAGTTTAGCCATTGGATCTGCAAGTCTGATTTATTTTCCTTGTTTCCAGCCAAGTTTCTGGAGGGAAGGCAATGTATTTAATATTTCCTGTGCTGGGTATACATAGTCAAGATTTAAAATTTGACTACTATGGAGCTTAGCAAAGAAGAAATGTGTCTTACAGTCTTGTAAAAGAGGCATTAAGTAAACACAATATATTATTATAAATTGCTAAGTCCTGTGAAGGATAGAATAGTGTGCCCTGAGAAAACGAAGGCATGGGATGGGACAAGAGTGATAATATATGTATTGTTGAAAGTTTCAGGGAGGGGTGCCTGAGTGGCTCAGTTGGTTAAACAACTGCCTTCGGCTCAGGTCATGATCCTGGAATCCCAGGATTGAGTCCCAGGACCGAGTCCCACATCAGGCTCCCTGCTCAGCAGGGAATCTGTTTCTCCCTCTGACCCTCCCCCCCTCTCATGCTCTCTCTCTCTCATTCTCTCTCTCAAATAAATAAATAAAACCTTTAAAAAAAAAAGAAAGAAAGTTTCAGGGAAAGCCTCTGACATGACATTTCAACTGAGATCTAAAGGCTTAATAGGCATGAAACAGGTGACTGATTAGGGTAAGAATATTCCAAGCAGAGAGAATAGTACAAAGGAAAATCTGAAATCTGGAAGGAGCGTGGTGAGAATATAGGGAGCACCTGGGAAAAACAGAGGCGGGAGACATGGTGGGCAGGGCCTAGCTCATTTGTGGCATTGAAGGCACTGGTAAAAAGTGTGAATTCATGCTAAGTTCAGTGGGAAGCCAGTGGACAACAGGGTGGTATGATCCGATTTACCCACTATCAGTGGGATTGCTGTGTAGAAAGTGGTTTGCAGTGGGGCAAAAATGAAGTAGGATGTGCTTCCAGTTTCAAGCTTGGCACTAGGTTTTCATTTTTGTTTTTTTTTAAGATTTTATTTATTTATTTGACAGAGACACAGTGAGAGAGGGAATACATGCAGGGGGAGTGGGAGAGGGAGAAGCAGGCTTCCCGCGGAGCAGGGAGCCCGATGCGGGGCTCGATCCCTGAGCCACGCAGGTGCCCCTAGGTTTTCATTTTTAATTGATAAAAAATTGAACGTGGTTGTCCAACATTTTATAATGCAGGTAAGATATAAAAATTTAAAAGAATCAACACAGAAGTATTGTGAAATGATATCACTAATAAAAGTTTGTGTATCTTTTTATGTACTCCATACATAGGTGTGTATATTACAAATATGTGTTAAAATTTAATGAGATTATACTGTATTTTTCAACTGGCACTCTTATGCAGTATGTCTTAGAGATCTCTGTTATGACATAAATACTCCCTGTAAAAGGACCCCTTTTCTCATTACATCAGCATTTTCTTCTGATACAAATATTCATTCTTTATTTTAAATATTTTTTAAAAACTAGTATCACAAGGTTTCAGAACTATTTATAAAACCTACCATTGGGGCGCCTGGGTGGCTCAGTCGGTTAAATGTCTGCCTTCGGCTCAGGTCATGATCTCAGGGTCCTGGGATCAAGCCCCACGTCGGGCTCCCTGCTCAACCAGGAGCCTGCTTCTCCCTCTCCCTCTGACCCTCCCCTGCTTGTGCTCTCCTTCTCTCTCAAATAAATAAAATCTTAAAAAAAAAAAAAAAAAAAAAACAAACTACCATTAATACAATGTCTCTCCCACTGATTTTCATAGACCTGCCATTTTTGCAGTCATTCCCAAGCATTGTACAGCAAGGATGTTGAGGCAGTGTCCTTCGACCATTTAATAACTTTGGCCCAGCACATGACTTAACTGTTCCAAACTGCACAGTTTTTCTTTTTCCTTTTTCTTTTTGCCATTACTTTTAAACTTTGTGAACAAAATAATACATTCACCTAGGTAAAGCCAGTTGTATCAAAAGTCTTATTACAAAAGCCAGTCTCCCTGCTCTGCTGCTCCTTATGCCACAGGGTAGCTTCTCATAGTCACTTGGTTTTAATCCTTTCAGCTGTTCCTTATTGTATTTGCCTTCATATTTCCATATAAGACATTTAGGCAGCTACTAATTTTTTTTTAAGATTTTGAGAGAGAGAGAGAGCACAAGCAGGGGGAGGGGCATGGGGAGAAGCAGACTCCCCGATGAGCACAGAGCCTGACACGAGGGCTCGATCCCAGGGATCCCAAGATTATGACCTGAGCTGAAGTCAAATGCTTAACCAACTGAGCCACCCAGGTGCCCCGCTACTTACTTTTTTTTTTAAGGAACAAATATATTCACATTGGTTTAAGGAAAAAAAAAAAGGCATAAAAAGGTACACAGTATTACTTGTCAGTTATACCTAAATAAAGCTGGAAAAAATGTACAATGAAAATTTTGAACATTCTGAGAAAAGGCAGAAAATAAATTATGTGCAAGCAGCAAAGAAAACAAAGTTCCCAAATGTACTAAGTGTTTTTAAATTATTAAAGTTATACTACAAAAATAAAAAGGTGCACAGTATAAGCCTTTCATCATGTCCCTAACTCCTCTCTACCAGGTTATGGTCATTTGCTGTCACAAGTCATCTGCAGTGAGTAAATCTTGTGCAAGTATCGTTTCACAACTCTGCCTGGAAATCTGAAAAATAAAACCCGCAAGCTGGAATGCTGAGTGCATACATTTATGATTTTGATAGATGTCCTTCTTGGAGGGTGATACGAATTTACACTCACAGGCAGTGTGGCTTCAGGCTTTGGGTTTTTGCCAGGGTAACAAGTGGAAAATGGTATCTCAGTCCAGTTTGAGCTTATTATAATATACTACTGTTTTTCAATTGATCAATATTTTATACTCTGTATTGACTTTTCTACATCATAGAGGAGGATTTAGACCTTTTACATTAATTCCCCCAACATGCGCATCCTCCCAAGATTTTATGTCAGGGTCACATCAGTGATTAATGCTTACATTGCTTTGACCTTGTAACTCTTGTTCCCTGCAGGGTCGAATAGTGTACTATGATTATAGTTCCTTTTTTTTTTCTTTCCTAAAGCTAATGCTTGCTTTTTAAAATATATTTTATTTGGAGTGATTTTCGTCCCATACTGTTTTATAGCATTTGGGTTAATTTGGTTAATTATTACTGTTTTATGTAGCAACAAATGATTCAGCTTCACTTGTTTTATTGACTTCTTTGCTCACTGCTAGTTCCTGTATCATGTATCATCTTTTTCACAATCACTTTTTCTACAAAATGGAAGATATTGCTCAATTATCTTTAGGTATCCAGTATTACTGATTGTTAGTTCAGTGTCAATATAACTCATTTATTTGCACACAGCCTGCCATTTCTGTCTGGATGCTTTTAGCATTTTCTGGAATTTTTTTTTCCTTGAAATCCAGAGGTTTCCCACACAACTTAAAGCATTCAGTGAGCCGTGAATTGTGAATTCTAAGAAACATTTTTTTTTTTAAGATTTATTTATTTATTTATTTGACAGAGAAAGACACAGCGAGAGAGGGAACACAAACGGGGAGTGGGAGAGGGAGAAGCAGACTCCCTGCCGAGCAGGGAGCCCAATGTGGGACTCGATCCCGGGACTCCAGGATCATGACCTGAGCCGAAGGCAGTCGCCCAACCAACTGAGCCACCCAGGCGCCCCTAAGAAACATTTTTATCTATTACTGCTTTGATCATTTCCCTCCCTTCATTTTGTCTTCATTATATTCATGGAACTCCTACAATATGGGCTTTTATCTTTCCATCTGTCTGTACTTTTTATTCCACATTCTAGGAGGACCCCTCAGTCTTCCAACTTAACCATGTGTTAATTTTGCTACTCGACCCATTCTAGATTGCAGACCTTAAGATCAGCCTCCCTGACAGTAGCTATGACATGACACAAGTTACTTAATTTCTTCATCCTTGGGTTTCCTCATGTGTAGATGTCCTAGGAGTTCCTCTTACATGAGATTGTCCAGCTAGTGCCTGAGTGCTTCAAATGGGCATGGTAGGTCTTAGTTCTTAAAATTGTCATCTTTTTCAATCCTTGTATTAATTTAAAAGAATTCTGATTATTTTTCTTAGCAATGTGTTTATATTTTATTATTAGATTATGTTGTTTTTCTAGATGTGATACCCTCTCAGATTTCTCTGGGATTTTAATTAGGTACCATTCAAATTCTGTTTCCTCTGTTTGTTATTTCTTTAGTTTATGCCAATCTTCATTTATGTTCATTTTCAAAACTTTTTTTTGGTCTGCTTATATTGTTTTTATCGTCTCATATGTTTTTTTTCAAAAGTCTTATGTTCACAGTATGATACTGGAGTATACATCCTCAGCTGATGCTTGACCCTCTTTGGTGCATGCATGCTGTCCTTAATAGAGGAGGCTTCTGCTGATTGGGCTTGAGGTGGCTATAAGAATCCACATGGGGGGTGCTTCTACAACCACCTTTTTGATGTTGCCTTTTCAGTCCAGTAAATTACCTGGGACATCCCCCGCTTCTCAATCTCCAGCTCTGAGATCTCTCCCTTGTCAGAAATCCCACTTCAGGGGTTACCTTGAGCCTTTATCCTGGGCAGATGTGGAGTCACTTGCTTCTTTTTGTACTTTATCAACCCTGTCATTGTGCAGGTTCAGTATTACCTCAACTTCTGCTATTCTCTCCAGCCCAAATAATACCATTAGGAGTCTTTTTTTGGCTTTTTTTTTTTTTTGGAGATTTTATTTATTTATTGGACAGAGAGAGAGACAGCAAGAGAGGGAACACAAGCAGGGGAAGTGGTAGAGGGAGAAGCAGGCCTCCCTCTGAGCAGGGAGCCCGATGTGGGGCTCGATCCCAGGACCCTGGGATCATGACCCGAGCCAAAGGCAGACGCTTAACGACTGAGCCACGCAGGCGCCCCTTCTTTGGCATTTCTTTTGGCCATTTATTTTGTTCTTGAGGCTTATGTGGGGCCACTACCCTTAGCCACCCAGTATTTCAGTTTTTGTAGGTAAGAAGGTGTTTGGGAGAGTGGTGCTGCAAATGGCAACAACTGGTCCAGCCATTAGAAATGCCTAACATGAGGGGCACCTGGCTGGCTCATCTGGAAGAGCATGTGACTCTTGATCTTGGGGTCATGAGTTTGAGCCCCACATTGGGTGTAGAGATTACTTGAATGAATGAATGAATGAATGAATAGGAAAGGAAGGGAGGGAGGGAGAAAGAAAGGCCTAATGTGAATTAATAAACCTGTTTCCAAGATCAACCTCTCTTACTTTATAATTGTTGTTTCTGAGTTTGGAATTTGAATTTCTAGGACTTGTTGAGAAGATCTCTTAGTCTTTTGGAAGCCTTCTGTATGTGATCTGAGCTGTGTGTTTGGGGTTTTTTTCCTAGTATCTCCACCATTTCTTATCCGTCTGCTCTTTATCATCTAGGAGTTCCTCAACATTTTCTGCTCCTCAACATTATCCTCAACATTTCTGTTCCTCAACATTATCCTGCTGATTGCAAACTTTCTATTTTTCCAAGACTATTGTAGACTTCTTTTTTGTCATCTCAGTGTAATATTAAGATATTCGTTCTAATTGTTATGACTGACATACATACTAGTAAGTCTAAAATCTGTATTCCTAGCACAGTTCTCTCTCGGAGTTCTAGACCCATATTACTGAACAGTTCAAGAATGTTCCACCAGCACCACAAATTAACCAAGTCAAAGTTTGTGTTTATTGGTCCCCTCTTCCCAACTCCAGGCTGTCTTACCATTTACACTTTCATACCTGGTCACTCAAGCAAGGAATATGAGGATCATGCTGGGTGCCTCCTTCCACATTTAGTCAGTCATCACATGATTTAGAATGAATCTCTCCCTTTCTCTTCTTAACCATCCTTATCACTTTGTTTCTGATTTGCTGCAGCAGTTGTTGTTCTACCTAAAGTCTTGGTTATTTCTGAAGGTGTTTATAATCACAAAGTCAGGCATTTCACTCTCCACTGAAGTCATTAAACTTTAAATCCCTGAGGGTTGTAGCCCTAACTCCTTAGTAGTACTCACCAAACCCTTTGTTTGGGCTCCTGCATTCTTCTCCAGGGCATGTTCTTTACCACTGTCACCTGTTTTATATCCTCCACAAGAAGTTGCATATAGTTTTCCTGAGCGTGTCATATTTTCTCTACATTTTCACTTTTTTTTTTCTCTCCCTTATATTTGTTCCCAGAATTCTTCCCCAAGATTTGGGTCAAATGCCCCTACTCTGTGCTCCCACGACTCGTTGTGCATGCATCTGTTGTTGCACTTAGAGCGTTACCATGGTTGATTTGTTTTTTTTCTTCCAGTAGGCTCTAGCTTGCTTAGCAAAAGAATTTCTATTTTCTTCTTTGTATCCTCAGCACCTATTAAAGTGGGTTACCAATTAAATACAAATTTAAAGTAAAATGAAGTAAAGTGAAATGAAATGTTATTTGTGACAAGGACATGGGATTCATAGCCTCTGCAGGGTAGGGAAAGAACACTTTTACTGGCTATGCTTAAAAGCCAAGACAAGATTTTGTGTACAAGCTGTTTTATACAGCTAAGCTTTCTCTTTCTGATATTAACCCAAAGGACATGACTATAAGGACAAGACTGAACTTTTTCCTAGTTACTAAATCTTCAGGCATTAGGCAATCCAGTTCTAATACCTTGAAATCTGGGACGCTTGGGTGGCTCAGTTGGTTAAGCGTCTGCCTTCAGCTCAGGTCATGATCCCAGTGTCCTGGGATCGAGTTCTGCATCAGGCTCCCTGCTCAGTAGGGAGCCTTCTTCTCCCTCTGCCTCTGCCCCTCCTCCTATTTGTGCTCTCTCTCTCCCTCTCTGATGAATAAATAAAATCTTTAAAAAAATAAAATTTTGAAATATACTCTTTGTGTGTTCTTATCACTGAATTCTCTTTGTTCCCTAGGAGACTTGAAAGAAAATTCTATGGAGAATCTTCAAAAGAAAGGACTTAGCAATCTATTACATAGGGGCTTTTCTGCTGGCTAATTTTAAAGATATGGCCAGTACAATAAGAGTCAGGATTATATTGTGAATCTTCCAGGAGACATGTACAAGAATCCTGAACTAGATTTTTCCCCTTATCAGAAGTAGGGAGAAGCATCTTCTATATTTCCAGAAACGAGCAGTGTGGTAACTCTTCAAAGTGATGATTACAAAAACATGGCAAATGAAGAATATTTGTCTTTGAAAGTCCCAAGCCAAATGGCCACACAGGACTCCTCAGTGACATTCTGTAAAAATGAGCCCCAGGAGCCTCAGAAAAGCAAAAGTCTATCTGTAACTGAAGAAAGCACTGAGAGAAAAGTCTTACGGGGAGAAAGTCCTCCCATGGACCATTGTTCAGAGAACCTTCAAGTTAAACTTACATCGAACGTAACAGAACTGGTCTCACCATTGGTCAGTGGTGAGGCAAAATGCCAAAATGGCCAATTGAAAGAGTCTTTGGATCTCTTTGACTGTACCTGCAAAGACATTTGTGGTTGGAAATCACAAGTGGTCAGTCGTAGTCATCGGAGAGCTCATACAGAGGAGAAACCCTGTAACCAGTACAACCTTGGGAAGAGACGTAACAACAGCTCAGACAGTCATTCATGTGAGAAAATCCACACTGCAGAGAAATTACACAGATGTAGTCAGTGTGGTAAGGACTTCAGTGAGCACTCAGAACTACTACTTCATCAAAGACACCACACAGAAGAAAAGCCCTACAAATGTGAGCAGTGTGGGAAAGGCTTCACAAGGAGCTCCAGTCTCCTCATCCATCGAGCAGTCCACACGGATGAGAAACCCTATAAGTGTGACAAGTGTGGGAAAGGCTTCACTCGGAGTTCGAGTCTGCTCATTCATCACGCAGTCCATACAGGCGAGAAGCCTTATAAATGTGACAGGTGTGGAAAGGGCTTTAGTCAGAGCTCCAAACTGCATATCCACCAGCGAGTGCACACTGGCGAGAAGCCCTATGAGTGTGGGGAGTGCGGTATGAGTTTCAGTCAGCGCTCCAACCTGCATATCCACCAGCGAGTCCACACTGGGGAGAGGCCCTACAAGTGTGGGGAGTGTGGGAAGGGCTTCAGTCAGAGTTCGAACCTTCACATTCACCGCTGCATACACACAGGCGAGAAGCCTTTCCAGTGCTATGAGTGTGGGAAGGGCTTCAGCCAGAGCTCTGATCTCCGCATCCATCTCAGAGTCCACACTGGAGAGAAGCCCTATCACTGTGGCAAGTGTGGGAAGGGATTTAGCCAGAGCTCAAAACTCCTCATCCATCAGAGAGTGCATACTGGAGAGAAGCCCTATGAGTGCAGCAAGTGTGGGAAGGGCTTCAGCCAGAGCTCCAACCTCCACATCCACCAGCGGGTTCATAGGAAAGATCCCATTAAATAAGGTCTTCAGTCATATGCTCATACTGTAAAGACGTAAATATTTTTAACATCATTCTTTTATATTCTCAGGAGAGAGATAGTAAAAGTTACTCATTTATGTTCCGTCACTGAAAACCATTCATTTAAAGTATTTAAGTACCAAGCTCTTTGTTATGCTATACAATAAATTGACTTCTGGTTCCTCATATGGGTACAGTGAAATGTCTGTACTTTGTAGTTCAGCCAGTGTTATTAGAACTACATGTCCTACCCAGCTTTTTTAAGTGCAAGAACTTTATATTTGTGTAAGCAGAACATGTTTCCCTTTGTTCATGTTCTCTGAGAAATTGAAACTGGTTTCTCTTCAAATCTTGTGCCTTGTGTTTTTCATAGTTCCTTCCAGCCCTGATTAGCCTCTTTAAACTATGACTGCACATGTTAGTTTTAGGTCGAGGGAGTGGTTGGAGATATTATGGGCATGAAATCTGTTGTGTTTATTGCAAAATATACAAGTCTGTGGCCACACAACAAGAAGGTGGAGAAGAGCTACTTGTCTGGTATACCCCATGTGCTATAGGATGTTGAACCCCCCCCCCGCCATTTCTCCCCTCAAGAAAGCTGCTCAGGAACAAAAATAGTTATTTTTCCTGGGTACAGCTGGCCTGTTGAAGTTTTTCCAGATTTCACCACTTCAGATGACCCCCTGCTGCCAAACTAAAGCCAAGTAGGGTACATACCATGTTGAAACACAGCAAATGAAGTTGAAATATATTTAAATGTATTTAATTCCTCAATACCTCATTAATTTTTTTTCAGCACTCATGTTCTATACTGTATAAAACAAAGAAGTCAGGAGAGAAAGTTTCTAATATTTTTCTCTTTGGGCTTATCTCTTGTTTTAATATGCGGCCAAAAGCCGCTTGTATTTACAGCATCCCCAGTCTAAATCTTTAGGCCTCACTATAGACCTATAACTTCTTTATAAAATTATTTTTATATTTGGTTGAAAGTACTTTGTATAAAAATAGCTACACAAAAACATTTTAAAACATATTTGGAGAGTATGTTTGGGATGATCAGGCCTAAAATATGCACTGCGTCACATATCATTCACTTGGGGTGTGAAGGTAGGACACCTCACCAAGTTACACATTCATCCCCTAGAAGTTAACACAAGAAACTCAAGCAACAGTTGAGAGTAGAAAAGTGATTGCATACATAACTAAATTGGAATTTACTGTTCAACGAGGAGCTCCTGATAGCAGCCCTCATTTTCTGAGGGCTGTTAATGATTCCGCAAGCATTTCTTAGGAGGCTACCCAGTGTTCGATATTCCAGTTTTCCACCAATAATTAGTATCCATATATGAAAAATGGTAGGGAAAATATGGATGCCTTATTTATTAGCTTGGGAAGGTGGGGTTGTAACTGATATATCCTGACAATGTAACCTGAAGCAGTTACCTGGACATAGATAACAGGGAAATTGTACATTAATTTTGGGGAAACAGCTAATTTCTATTAAGGAATGAAGGAGAGAGATTAAAGACATTTGCCTTTCTTTGAGAGCTCCAGAATATTTGACTCCATCCCTGGGCAAGCATTCCATATGGAATGATTAGGGTGGTGACTGAGCATCTGCCCTTTAGCATTCCATAATATCCTTCAGTTATTTGGATACCCTAAGGCAGTATCACAAATGATGTGATTCTGTTTCACCATCTCTAGAGTAATGAATGCCTCTCAATTCCTCCTACCATCATGGATCATACCTGAGTATCTGTTTTGGATTCGACTTTTTCATCACATATGTCTTCTAATTTCCTGATGTATAGGATCTCACTGAGATTTGGAGCCAAATAAGATCACAAGAACCCGCGTGTGATGAAGCTGGGGGAAGGTTTGAAGTTCAGATCTCAGGTGATTATAAAACAGCCTGTTTTGCCAAATTTCCTTTTATGCATAACTTACAATATCAATGTTTTTAACTATATTTAGCTTTTACTGTTTTCTTTTAAGCATCACCTTCCTTAATACAATTGAAATATGATCAGAGTCCTTGTGAAGCATTTTACGGATTATGGGAAGGAAGTTTGTGGAAAAGAGGAACTTGTACATGAAAATGCAGGGGGTGGGGTGCCTGGGTGGCTCAGTCGGTTAAGCGACTGCCTTCGGCTCAGGTCGTGATCCCAGAGTCCTGGGATCGAGCCCCGCATCGGGCTCCCTGCTCTGCGTGGAGCCTGCTTCTCCCTCTCCCACTCCCCCTGCTTGTGTTCCCTCTCTCGCTGTGTCTCTCTCTGTCAAATAAATAAATAAAATCTTTAAAAAAAAAAAAAAGAAAATGCAGGGGGAACAACGGGATATATCACATTTCATCAGATAGTAAGAAACCATTGTGAAAAAGAAAGCACTTTGCTTAATGTACCCAATTTCAGAGATGTGAACATTTTTTTAAAAAGATGTTTTAGGATTATTGAAAAAAAAATTTTCAGAGTTCAAGGGCTGCAGTAGGCTTGATACTTTACAAGTACTTGATTTGAACAAAGACCTTTGGATATCCTCAGTATTCATCAATTATATCCAATTGATAATCCTGTCCCTAATTTAGCAAAAGATATAGTTTACAGATTATTTGTTGACTACTCGAGACTTTACAAATCTTAAAATTCATATCTACTCAGTGAGTGCTATTTCCTTTCTATATGAATTGTTTACTATCTTAAAATCAAAATACTAATGAATATATTTAATTCTTTTTTTTTTAAGATTTTATTTCTAGTAATCTCTACCCAGTGTGGGGCTCAAACTCAGAACCCTGGAATCAAGAGTTGCACGCTCTACTAACTGAGCCAGCTAGGCACCCCTATTCTTTTAATTCTTCCTACCATCTGCCCTAGCCAGAGTTAGGGGAGAGAAAGAAATATGGAA
This sequence comes from Neomonachus schauinslandi, assembly GCF_002201575.2. NCBI lineage: Eukaryota > Metazoa > Chordata > Mammalia > Carnivora > Phocidae > Neomonachus > Neomonachus schauinslandi. The sequence continues at coordinate 116,991,204 of NC_058408.1, forward strand.
GCTCCTATGCCTTTCTCTTTGTACATCATTGATAAGAAAGGGTCATAACTGGTCATGGGGTGCAACACTGAACCCTAGATAATGAAAGCAGAGTTCAAAGCAAGATGCTCTAAGTAGTTGTGAGAGTAAACTGGCACTCGATTGGTACCTGAGAGCAGGTGAGAACAACAAGTAGGTTCAAGAGGTAGATCTGGAAAAAGCTAATACATAGGAGCATGTGGTAATTGATCAGCAAGGGCTACAGATATCATGTCAGTGTTTGGTCAGCTAAGCAAAATGACTAGCAGAGAAAGGACTAGAAAATGTGCTTTTTGTTAAACATCTCTCTGGACAGCATTAAAATGCTAAAAAAAATTTACATTTTTAAAACCACAGTAGTAAAGAGAATAGGAGAAAGACCACAACAAACAAGGAATCTCAACAAAAATTTGAAAGGTGAAGGAGGATGGCTATTGTATCAGAGCAGAAGCAGGTGCCATTTATAGTAGGTAAGGACAAAAAGGAGCCAGTTTGGCTCCAGGCTCAGAAATGCTTAATACTGTAGAAGACAGGAGTGAGACATGAAGGGAAGGCAGTGAAATTAATGGCCTGTTGTATATGGAACATTCACTTAATCCCATACACACATGCCCTCCTCCCCAACCCCTGTGCACTTGCCAACCAGAGATTTACCCTTCAGCAAGAGATGGAAGTTTCTTCTCTGCCGAAATTGAATGACTCCGAGAGAGAGACCTCTATTTCTGGCATTTGAGAATCCAACAGTAAAGCAGTTATCTTCTAGCTCCATTACTCTTAGAGTTTCAAAATGCCTGAAATATAAACTGAAAATCAGGGGGCACCTGGCTGGCTCAGCTGGTGGAGCATGCAACTCTCCATCTCGGGGTTGTGAGTTCAAGCCCCATGTTGGGCATGGAGCCTACTTTAAAAAAAAAAAAAAAACCTAGTAAAATTGAAATAAATATAGGCAAGTTTTCAAGTATAGATATTTCAATAATTAAATGATAATAAAAATAGAAAATCAGTTAAGAGTATATAATACTATTGGGGTGCCTGGCTTAGTCTGTTAAGCATCTGCCTTTGGCTGGGGTCATGATCCCAGGGTCCTGGGATCCAGCCCCATGTCAGGCTCCCTGCTCATAGGGAGCCTGCTTCTCCCTTTCTTCTCCATTCCTGCTCTCTCTTACTGTCTCTCTCTCTCAAATAAATAAAATCTTTAATTTAAAAAAAGTACATAATACTATCAACTAACTTGATTAAATGACATTTATAGACCACCACCCAACAACAGCATAATATGCATTATTTTCCAGTGTACATATTATGGGCTATAAAACAAGTTTCAAATGATTTAAAAGAATGAAAACAATACAAAGATGTTCTATGACCAGAACAGAATTAAATTAGAAATCACTAACAGGAAGATATCTGAAGAATTCCCAAATATTTGGAAATTAAATCACCTTCCTAAATAAGCCCTGAATTAAAGAGGAGGTAAAAAGAAAAATTTGAAAATATTTTGAGCTAGGACACCTGGGTGGCTCAGTTGGTTAAGCATCTGCCTTCAGCTCAGGTCATGATCCCAGGGTCCTGGGATTGAGCCCCGTGTTGGGCTCACTGCTCAGCAGGAAGTCTGCTTCTCCCTCTCTCGCAAATAAATAAATAAAATCTTTAAAAAATATATATAGGAGTCCGCGCCGACTTGCCGTCCGCCCTCAGCTGCTACCCCCGCTGCCGAGATGCCGCTGGAGAACCTAGAGGAGGAGGGTCTGCCCAAGAACCCCGACCTGCGCATCGCGCAGCTGCGCTTCCTGCTCAGCCTGCCCGAGCACCGCGGGGACGCGGCCGTGCGCGACGAGCTGATGGCGGCCGTCCGGGATAATAACATGGCTCCTTATTACGAAGCCTTGTGCAAATCCCTCGACTGGCAGATGGACACGGACCTGCTCAATAAAATGAAGAAGGCGAACGAGGAAGAGTTGAAACGTTTGGACGAGGAGCTGGAAGATGCAGAGAAGAATCTGGGAGAGAGCGAAATCCGGGATGCCATGATGGCCAAGGCCGAGTACCTGTGCCGGATAGGCGACAAGGAGGGTGCTCTGACAGCCTTTCGCAAGACATATGACAAAACTGTGGCCTTGGGTCACCGACTGGATATTGTGTTCTATCTTCTTAGGATTGGATTATTTTATATGGATAATGATCTCATCACACGAAACAGAGAAGGCCAAAAGCTTAATAGAGGAAGGAGGAGATTGGGACAGGAGAAACCGCCTAAAGGTATATCAAGGTCTTTACTGTGTGGCTATTCGTGATTTCAAACAGGCAGCTGAACTCTTCCTTGACACAGTGTCAACATTCACATCCTATGAACTTATGGATTATAAGACCTTTGTGACTTACACTATCTACGTCAGCATGATTGCCTTAGAAAGACCAGATCTCAGGGAAAAGGTGATTAAAGGAGCCGAGATCCTCGAGGTGCTGCATAGCCTTCCAGCCGTCCGGCAGTACCTGTTTTCACTCTATGAGTGTCGTTACTCAGTTTTCTTCCAGTCCTTAGCTATTGTGGAACAGGAAATGAAAAAGGACTGGCTTTTTGCTCCTCACTATCGATACTATGTCAGAGAAATGAGAATTCATGCATACAGCCAGCTGCTGGAATCCTATAGGTCATTAACTCTTGGCTATATGGCAGAAGCCTTTGGTGTTGGTGTGGAATTCATTGATCAGGAGCTGTCCAGATTTATTGCTGCAGGGAGACTACACTGCAAAATAGATAAAGTAAATGAAATAGTGGAGACCAACAGGCCTGATAGCAAGAACTGGCAGTACCAAGAAACTATCAAGAAAGGAGATCTACTACTAAACAGAGTTCAGAAACTTTCCAGAGTAATTAATATGTAAAACCATGTAAACAAAGGATTTCCTTTATAGATAACTATTTGGAATTTTTATAGTTTACTATGTACCCAGTTCAACTATATAAAATAAATATTGCATTGTTAAAAAAAAAAATATATATATATATATATATATTTTGAACTAGTCTATGCCCATACCATCCTGAACGTGCCCAATCTCGTCTGAAAAGATTTTGAACTGAATGAATATATTGAAATTGTTGGATCTAGCCAAAGCAGTGTGGAATTTTAACTTTTGCCAATAAATTCAACAACTTAAGTGAAATGTAAAAAGTCCTTGAAAGGCACAAACTACCAAAGCTCACTCAAGAAGAAAAAGGAGGGGCACCTGGGTGGCTCAGTCGGTTAAGCGTCTGCCTTTGGGTCAGGTCATCATCTTGGGGTCCTGGGATCAGGTGGTATTGGGCTCCCTGCTCAGCGGGGAGTCTTCTCCCTCTCTCACCGCCCCCCCCCCCCGCTCATGCTTTCTCTCTCTCTAATAAATAAAATCCTTAAAATAAATAGATAAGTAAATAATATTTTTAAAAATTTAAGAAAAAGAAAACGTGAATAGCCCTAATAAGTTGAATTTGTAGCTGACAGCCTTCTCACACAGAAAAAGTACAGGCCCAGATGGCACAAATGAATTCTACCAAACATTTAAGGGAGACATATTAACAATTCTACAAAAACTCTTCTAGGAAGAAATACTTTACAACTCGTTTATGAGCCAACATTGCCCACATACCAAAGCCAGAAAAAGACCTCACAAGAAAAGAAAATCATACATCAACATCTCTCATAAACAGATGCAAAAATTCTTTTAAAAAATAGCAAAGAGAAACTGCTATCTATAAAAGATGGTAATACATCATAGAGTTTATTCTAGAAATGCAAGTTTGCATTAACATTCAGAATCAATGGATTTAATCATACTAACATAGTAAAAAGAAAACCTGTATCTTTTATAAAATGTAGAAAAAGTATGTGAAAAAAATCAACACTCATTCATGATTAGAAACTCTCAATTGATAAGGAATTAAAGGGATCATCCTCAATTTACTAAAGGGCATCTATGGAAGAACCTGCATCTGACATACTTAATGGTAAAATAAAAAGCAGTTTCCTCATAAAACTGGGAAGAAGGCAAAGATGTCTACTCCTCTTCTAGCCAACATTGTCCCAGACGTAGCCAGTACAACAAGGCAGTGAAAAGAAAAAGGAAGGGGCCACCATAAGTCTCAGCAGGCACCGTGTACCAGCCTGCACTGGGTTTGGGGCAACTGAGTTGGGCCTGAGGAGCACACCTTAAGAAATAGAAGAAATAGAGCATAAATAGAAGAGACACAGAAACCCAGGCACATGAAGGGAGAATGCCATGTGACAGCAGAGACACTGGAGTTGTGCAGCTTCTAGCTGAGACACAATGAGGATGGACAGCCACTACCAGAAGCTAAGAGAAATAAACAATGTAAACATAAAAACAAAAACTATAAAGTGCCTCGAAGAAAAAACACAAATCATAAAAAGGAAAAATTGGTAAATTGGATTTCGATGTTAAGATTTCATATGAAGAAAATAACTACGGACTGAGAGAAAATACTTGTAGAACATACATCTGATAAAGGAAGACTTGTATCCAAATCTATAAAGAACTCTTAAAATCCCTCTCCCTCTGCCTGCCTGCCTGCCTACTTGTGATCTCTGTCAAATAAATAAAATCTTTAAAAAAAAAAGTGGATAAAAGATTTGGGTTTTTTTTAATATTTTATTTATTTCACAGAGAGAGACACAGCTAGAGAGGGAACACAAGCAGGGGGAGTGGGAGAGGGAGAAGCAGGCCTCCCACGGAGCAGGGAGCCCAACGCGAGGCTCGATCCCAGGACCCTGGGATCATGACCCAAGCCGAAGGCAGACGCTTAATGACTGAGCCACCCAGGCACCCCTAGAATAGCTAAAATTTGAAAGGCATAATAATACCAAGTATTGGCAAGAACATGGAGCAAGCTGCTGGCAGAAATACAAAATAGGGCGCCTGGGTGGCTCAGTTGGTTAAGCGACTGCCTTCGGCTCAGGTCATGATCCTGGAGTCCCGGGATCGAGTCCCGCATCGGGCTCCCCGCTCAGCGGGGAGTCTGCTTCTCCCTCTGACCCTTCTCCCTCTCATGCTCTCTGTCTCTCTCGCAAATAAATAAAATCTTAAAAAAAAAAAAAAATACAAAATAGCCATTTGGAAAATAATTCAACTATTCTTACAAAGTGAGATATTCACTTATCGCAGAGCCTGGCAATCCCACTCCTAGGTGTTTACAAAGAGCAGTGAAAACATTGTCATCCAAAGCTTTTATGTGAATGTTCATAGCAGGCTTACTCATAATAAGCATACTATTCATAATGGAAACAACCTAAGTGTCCATCAGCAGGTGAATGAGTAAACAACAATAAAAAAAAAATACAACAGAATGAATCTCAAAAGCATTATGCTATATGAAAGAAATCAGACTTAAAATGTTACATAATGTATAGGAAATTCTAGAAAAGACAAATCTATGAGAGAAGGCAGTTGACTGGTGGTTAGGGGATAGGAGAGAGGTGACTGACTACAAAGTGGAATAACGGATGGAAAATGTCCACTCAGCTGTGGTGGCAATGACATGAGTACATTCATTGAACTATTTACATAAAATGGGTAGATATTATATATAAATTTTACATGGTATATAAATCTAAATCAATAAAACTAATTAAAACACATGCATACACATACACCAGTGCATATTTTTTGTATTGTGTATAAGAACACTTAACATGAGATCTGCACTCTTTTTTTTTATTTATTTATTGAGAGAGATAGTGATAGAGAGCATGAGGAGGGGAGAGTCAGAGGGAGAAGCAGACTCCCCGCTGAGCACGAAGCCCAATGCGGGACTCGATCCCGGGACTCCGGGATCATGACCTGAGCCGAAGGCAGTCGCTTAAACAACTGAGCCACCCAGGCGCCTGAGATCTGCACTCTTAACAAATTTGTAAGTGCACAATGTGGTACTGTTAACTATAGGCACAATGTGGGGCACCTGGGTGGCTCAGTCGTTAAGCGTCTGCCTACTGCTCAGGTCATGATCCCAGAGTCCTGGGATCGAGCCCCGCATCGGGCTCCCTGCTCAGCGGGAGGCCTGCTTCTTCCTCTCCCACTCCCCCTGCTTGTGTTCCCTCTCTCGCTGTCTCTCTCACTCTGTGTCAAATAAATAAAATCTTTAAAAAAATAAAATAAAATAAACTATAGGCACAATGTTGGACAGGAGAGCTCTAAAACTTACTCATCTTGCATAACTGAAGCTTCATACCTGTTGAAGTGCAGCCCTCTATCTCCCCCTCCCCGCAGCCTCTAGCAACCAACATTTTACTTTCAGGTTCTGTGGGTTTGTCTATTCTATGAAGTACTAGTGCACATCATTTTGGAATAGTAAAACTGCTTTGTTTTCGCAGGATCTCTTAACTGGCAGTATTGGCAGATTGCTTTACTGTTAAAAAGTGGGGTTAGGTACTCTTTGCTATCAGACAGATGTTAAGACAGATGTTAACCATGGGTTTCTCTGAGCTTAGGGAAACATTCTCCCCACACTATTTTTGTTCAGTTTTCCTCTGAACAGCCACCAACTGTTTGCTATTTTCCTATGAACACTGAAATTCATTTACATGCGTTTTCTTCCCAAAGTTCTGAGACTGCATGGGTCTTGGGATTTTATAAGAATTAAAATCTTGGGGCGCCTGGGTGGCTCAGTTGGTTAAGCGACTGCCTTCGGCTCAGGTCATGATCCTGGAGTCCCAGGATCGAGTCCCGCATCGGGCTCCCTGCTCGGCAGCGAGTCTGCTTCTCCCTCTGACCCTCCCCACTCTCATGTGCTCTCTCTCATTCTCTCTCTCTCAAATAAATAAATAAAATCTTTAAAAAAAAAAGAATTAAAATCTTGATTTGTAATAGTCCTTTGATGCTTCTTCTTGAACATCCACCACTCTGTCCTCATTTGGGGGAATCTGATGAGATACTCCTCCTTTTACTCAATAAAGTTTCATTTGTCTTCATCTTCTTTAAGTCTTTTTTTTTTTTTAAAGATTTTATTTATTTATTTGACAAAGACATAGTGAGAGAGGGAACACAAGCAGGGGGAGTGGGAGAGGGAGAAGCAGGCTTCCCACGGAGCAGGGAACCCGATGCAGGGCTCAATCCCAGGACCCTGGGATCATGACCTGAGCCAAAGGCAGACACTTAACGACTGAGCCACCCAGGCACCCTTCTTTAAGTCTTTTTGCACCCCATTTCATTCAGGCCTTTCTTCAATGACACCTCTTGGGGTATATTCTTCCCTGAACATCCTATTTCTCTCCCTATTTTTAATGCATTTAATTTCATTATTTCATTAAATCATTCATTCACTCACTCTCTATTAGGCTTAGAAGTTGAGGACACATCAGTGAATAAACTCTAACCACAAAGGGAAAAAAGCTGGTAAATTGGAACACATTAAGATTTTCTGTGCAAAAAAAATACTATTAAAGTAAAAAGGCAGAAAAAAATAAATAAATAAATAAAGTAAAAAGGCAGGACGCCTGGCTGGCTCAGTTGGTAGAACACATGACTCTTGATCTCAGGGTTGTGAGTTCCAGCCCCACGTTGGGTGTAGAAATTACTTAAAATCTTACAGAAAAAGAAAAAAAAGTAAAAAGGCAAGCCATGGTGGATGAAGATACCTGCAATACTTCTATCTGACAAAGACCTTATATCAAGAATATATAAATAAGGGGCGCCTGGGTGGCTCAGTCGTTTAGCGTCTGCCTTCGGCTCAGGTCATGATCCCAGCGTCCTGGGATTGAGTCCCACATCGGGCTCCCTGCTTGGTGGGAAGCCTGCTTCTCCCTCTCCCACTCTCCCTGCTTGTGTTCCCTCTCCCGCTGTCTCTCTCTCTGTTAAAAAATAAATAAAATCTTTTTAAAAAGTATATAAATAGGGCGCCTGGGTGGCTCAGTTGGTTGGGCGACTGCCTTCGGCTCAGGTCATGATCTTGGAGTCCCTGGATCAAGTCCCGCATCGGGCTTCCTGCTCGGCAGGGAGTCTGCTTCTTCCTCTGACCCTCTTCTCTCTCGTGCTCTCTGTCTCTCATTCTCTCTCAAATAAATAAATAAAAATCTTAAAAAAAAAAAAAAGTATATAAATAAAACGGGTGCCTGGGAGGCTCAGTCAGTTGTGTCAGACCCTTGATTTCAGCTTAGGTTGTGAGATCGAGCCCCGTGATGGGCTCCGAGCTGGGCAGGAGCCTGCTTAAGATTCTCTCTCCCTCTCTCTCTGCCCACCCCCTCAAAAAAAAAAAAAAAATATATATATATATATATATATATAAAACCTATAAATTAATAAGACAAAAGCTGGCAACACAACAGAAAAATGAACAAAAGACTTAAGCACTTCACAAATAAAGCCTATCCAAATAGCCAATAAACCACGTGTTAAAATATTCTACTTTATTAGCCATCAAGGAAATGCAATTAAAATCACAAGGCAGGGGCACCTGGCTGGCTGGCTCAGTTGGTAGAGCATGCAACTCCTAATCCCGGTGTCATGAGATCAAGCCCATATTGGGCATAGAGCCTACTTTAATAAAAAACAAAACAAACAAACAAAAAACCCACAAGGCAGAACTCCACATCCATCCTAATGGCTAAAGTGAAAAGGCAGACAATACCTGCATTCGTGAGGACATGGAGCATCTGCAACTCTGCTACACCCCTGGTGAGAATCTAAATTGAAGTAACCAGGTTGGAAAACGATGGCGGAATCTACTAAAGCTGACTATATGCATACCAAATGGCCCAGCAATGTTACTTTTGGTTTATGTTCAACAGAAATGGGCCCATTTGTTCACCTAAAGCCTTCACTGGACTGTTAATAGCACCACTCTTTGTGCCAAGAACTGAAAATTCTCCAGTGCTCGTAACAGAATGGGTAAAGTGTGGTATATGACACAGGGGAATATTACACTGCACTGACAATGAGCAGACCACAATTACATGCAACTATAGGGATGAATCTCACAAACACAATGTCAAATGGAAGAAGCCAGACATGAAATATTTACATTGTGTGATTTATACCAAATGAATAGAATTAGTCCAAGAATCAGCCATTGCCTATATCTATTATCTGATAACAGACATGAAGCCAGCTGCAAAGTTAACCAAAAATATTTCTCCCAAGGCCATGCTACAGATGTAAAGTGCCATCATGACCCCCTTCTTCAAGTTACTGCTGCCTTTTTACTAATAAGGCACCAGTCCTGCCTCGCTGTTCCCATCTGAGCAAACATTATGGAGATACTTAATTGCTAAGCTGCCTTATGACAGCTCCCAATTTAGAGCTGATCCCCTCTTCCCCTTGGTCCCCCTCAGAATTATTCAACCCAATCCCAGCCTTTCCCTGGTCCCTCTTCTTACCAAAATGCACTCAAGTTGCCGAGGTGCCCTCCCTTGTTGCAGCAAGCCAATAAGCCTGCACTTGGACTAAATTGTCCTTGCTGGTCCTGGTTGGGCATTAAAAAATATAGCAAAAGCAAGAAAAAATAACACATGGGGTTAGAAGTCAGGATTAACACTGGAGAGGTAAGGGACTGTGAGGGGGCACAAGGATGACATCTGTAGTGTTGGTAATACTGAATTTCTTGAACCAACTGGCAGTTATGCAAGTGTGTTCACTTTATGTATATTAGTTGAGCTGTATACTTATAGTTTGGGCACTTTTCTCTATGTTATACTTAAATAAAAAGTTTGCTTTTATTTATTTAAGAGAGATCACAGAGGAAGAGGGAGAAGTAGACTTGCCACTGAGCAGGGAGCCCGATGCCGGACTCGATCCCAGGACCCCAAAATCATGACCTGAGCCAAAGGCAGACACTTAACCGACTGAGCCACCCAAGGCACCCCCAAAAGTTTACTTTTTTGAAAGAGCAGTCTCCCTATTCCTGTGTCCATCATGTCTGCTCACAGGCTGTCTACTCACAGTCTGCCCTTGACTGCATTGCACCTACTTGTCATCTGATTATAATCAGTAGGGTGATCAGAGGCTTCATCTCCTATATCTAGGGAGTCTAGTCTTTGTAGTATACTCTCCTCTTGGGACTTTTGGGACTACATTGTCTGAAAACACATGGTTTTATACCTGGTATTGTGTGTCCACTTGTGCTAACAATTTTTCCTATTCTTGGTACAGTTCTTAATTTTTCTGGAAAAATTCAAGTTAGTTTCCAGTGTCTATTCTTCCTGACTTGCACAAGTAGAAATTGATCTATAATTTTAAGCAATTATATTTAATAGAGGAGAACATATAAACATACACATTCCATAGACTTGTAATATTCAATATAAGAAACAGAATACTCCTATATATCCATAGCTGAAAATGGGTCCTCTGGCTTTCGACTATAAAAGGTCTTAGAGGAGGGGGGCGCCTGGGTGGCTCAGTTGGTTAAGTGTCCGCCTCTTCATTTGCACTCAGGTCATGATTTCAGGGCTGTGAGATGGAGGCCTCTGTTGGGCTCCATGCTCAGCGGGGAATCTGCTGGAGATTCTCTCTCTCTCTCCCTCTCCCTCTGCCCCTCCCCTCGCTCACACACTCATGCCCTCTTTCTCTCCCTCTCTCAAATAAATAAATAAATAAATCTTTAAAAAAAGAAAAAGTCTTGGGGCTCCTGGCTGGCTCAGTCAGTGGAGCATGCGACTCTTGATGTCAAGGTTGTGGGTTTGGGCCCTACGTTGGGTGTAGAAATTACTTAAAAATAAAATATTTTTTTTATCTTATGTTAATCACCATACATTACATCATTAGTTTTTTATGTAATGTTCCATGATTCATTGTTTGCATATAACACCCAGTGCTCCATTCAATACGTGCCCTCTTTAATACCCATCACCAGGCTAACCCATCCCCCCCCCAAAAATAAAATATTTTTAAAAATTAAGTAGGATGTCTTTAAAAAAAATAAAATAGGGGCGCCTGGGTGGCTCAGTCATTAGGCATCTGCCTTCAGCTCGGGTCATGATCCCAGGCTCCTGGGATCAAGCCCCGCATCAGGCTCCCTGCTCGGCAGGAAGCCTGCTTCTCCCTCTCCCACTCCCCCTGCTTGTGTTCCTTCGCTCGCTGTCTCTCTCTCTGTCAAATAAATAAATACAATCCTTAAAAAAATATATATAAAATAAAATACAATGAGGAGGGCGCCTGGGTGGCTCAGTTGGTTAAGCGACTGCCTTCGGCTCAGGTCATGATCCTGGAGTCCCTGGATCGAGTCCCGCATCGGGCTCCCTGCTCGGCAGGGAGTCTGCTTCTCCCTCTCCCACTCCCCCTGCTTGTGTTCCCTCTCTCGCTGTGTCTTTCTCTGTCAAATAAATAAATAAAATCTTTAAAAAAAAAAAAAAAATACAATGAGGAGCGCCTTGGTGGCTCAGTCAGTTAAGCAGCAGACTCTTGATTTCAGCTAAGGTCATGATCCATGTGGGGCTCCCCACTCTGCAGGGAGTCTGCTTGAGGATTCTCTCTCCCACTGCCCCTCTCCCTGCTCAAGTTATTTCTCTCTCTCTAAAATAAATAAATAAATCTTTTTTAAACAATGAGTCTTTAGGCTTTGTTTTTAGATAAAATAAGCCTAGCTGAAGGGAAGTCATGAGCAAAGACAGGGATGAAGAATGGTGATGGACTTTGCCCAAGACTCAGTCATTAGATGCATTGAGCTGAATGAAAAGAAAAGTGAGGCAAGGCTTGGAAAATAAGTTGGTGAGGGGGAAGACAGCCCCCACCCCGTGACAAGCTGAAGAGTCCCTGGTTCTAAGACCTAAGATGGTGGAGGACAAAGAGCAGCAGGGGAATGCAGTGACTCAAAATAAATATGTAACAACTTTATTGATCCATTAGAAAAAATAAAAGCTACAGTGTAACTCACATCCCCACCTGGGCTAAACCCTTTAGCACAGATTATGGTCCTTAAGTACTGGTTTTCCTCAATGTCCGAAGTTAATTTTTAATCAATGATTTCATCCTGGAAATAAGATTTTAAATCATCCTTCTTCATTCACATTAGGATAACTATTCAGATCTGCATCCTGTGTCATATGTAAGAAAAGGAACATGGTAGGAGAACTATGACTCCATAAGTTCATAGTTAATTTGTGTAACAATATAATGGTAAAAATGGCAGCAGTGACAGGCCCCATAGAGATGAGTGTCCAACTGCCCCTACAGAGACACAGTCAGGAATTTGTGCGAAGCAGAGGCAGAGCCATCCCTTATAAAATTGTGAAACTCTTTAACCTAATGAACATTTAGATCTTAGAAACATTCAGATCCTGACCTTGTTCCCAGACAAGGGTCTGAATGGACCCCCTTGGCTCTCTTAGTAGTCTAGACAGCTGACAGTGACAGCAGAGGCACCTTTCTCTGGAGTCTCCTGTGCCAGTTTCTGCTTCAGGATGGCACCTAGAACCTTCGATGGGAAAGAATATAGCCATCCTGTGCTTGAGACCATCATCAGCTTTAGAGACAATACAAAGCTGCTTCTGGGTTTGCTGACGTGACTTCAGAGATCACAGAATAGGCAATTCCTTCACAATTTCAGAGACTGCAAGTGCAGCTACAAAGCCCACAGCTGTGGCAGTGGGTGGAGATGCTCATGCATGCAGGTTTATGTATCTGGAGAGCAGTCTCCAAAAGTAGCACTAATTTAGGGACTATTGCTGAGGCAGGTGCATCTCGTGCTCCAACATCAGAGACTAGTGAAGAGTTGGCAGCCACCTCTCCCCTTGTGCATTGCCCTGGGACAGAGGTGATGGGGTTGCAGCCTTCCGGGACTGCTGGCCTTCTGAGCTGAGCTGCCGGAATGTCGGTGGGCAGGCCTGCAGCACCTGCCCCTGCTGTTCTCCCCGGCCGGGCTGCTGACCCTGGCGCTGCTGCTGACCCTGGACCATGGGGGGATGGGGCTGCAGTGTGTGCCTTGCTGTGCTCTCCAGCCAGCCCGCTGGCCATGGGGCTGCTGCTGATACTGGACTGTGGGTGGACGGGGCTGCAGCATGTTCCCCTGCTGGTCTCCCCAGCCAGGCTGCTGGCCCCAGGCTGAAAGGTATTGCTGAAGTATCCTCTCGAGACTCTCATCTAAGAGCAATTGCCAAGAAGAAAAATCCTGAAGCATGACCTGGAACAGCCTTTTCATGTCTGACTGTGGATCTCTTACATCAAGAAGTATCTCCTGGGGATTCTTTGGATGTTGAAATTTTAGAAAAGCTTGTAGAAGCATCTTGAGACTTGGACTCAAGGGTTCTTCCCATTTTGGACATTCCTGCAGTGATGGCTGCAAGAGTTGGTGGATGAATTGCTCAGATAGCCCTAGGTCTTCCCCAGAGGAGCCAGTTAGTGTCCTAAGGGGCCCCTGTCCTGGGATGGGATTTTTGTCTCTGACTTCCCGATTCTGTAGACTTTTCACTGAGAGAATATGTCAAAGGCGAGAGAGTGGTTTGAGCTGCCTGAGGAAGAAGGGGAACTTTGCAAAGCCCCAGAAGGTCCTAAGCTTGCACTGGCCATCACAGGGGAATCTGGGGCCACACCTACGCTCCTGCCTCCAGGGGTCCCAGAGGGAGACTGTTGTCCAGGAACATGTTCTATCTTCCTAGAATCACTGGGCACAGTAAGCTTGTCATCAGAGCCCTTGAGAACAGGCTCTTGTCTGGGGGCCTGGTTCTGCCCCTGGTAGGCCATTGCTTCTCTCCTTGCTTGGTGTCCAGCTCTTCCCAAAACCAAGTGAGAGAATAGAAAGAGAGGGTTAATCCACTTACCCATTTAGCACTTCAGTGCCTTATCATGAAATAAATATGTTCTTGATAAGCTCAGTCTTAGTGTTATGTTACCTCTACTCTAAAGAACACAGACACAGCTCAGATCCTTAGCCCAACATTCAGAGATCTTGGTGGCCAGGCCCCATTCTAGCTTTCTATAATCTTTTCTTGGTATTCCCTTCCTTCCAGGCTCCCAGAATACTACCCTGCTAAATATCCCAGAATACTTAACCTCTTCTCACACCTATGTGCCTTGACCAAGCCCAGAGAACCCTTCCTGCACTATCTTCCCTATCTTAAGGACCCAGGACACATGGGAAGGGCAATCTTATGTTTGCTGAAATAATGATTTCTCTGATGATGTGACTGCCTTCATCTAGACTTTATCTGTGGAAGCTAACAGATTAGGTTGTGGGCAGAGCAGAATCTGAAGCAGTGTTTCTTGAACTTGGCTTTTTATCAGAATCAGCAAGGAGCCCACAGAGCCCCAGGCTCACCGACACTAGATAGGACCTGGGCTCTACATTTTTACCAAGCGCCCAGATGACACCAATTAAAAACCAAGGTTTGAGAACAGCCCAAAACCTCAAGACATAGCTTAAAGTCCTGCTCTAATATTTGTCAGCTGTGTGGTCCTAGAGAGGTCTAGAATCTCCCTGAACAGTACTTTCCTTGTAGGAAAAAGTGGGGATAGCAAAAGCATCCTACATTTCTTAAAGGCTTTTTTTTTTAGTTTTACGTATTTCTCTTTGGAACCCCAATGGCTTTCTTTTTTTTTTTTTTTAAGATTTTATTTGTGAGAGAGATCGAGAAGCAGACTCTTTGCTGAGCAAGGAGCCCGATGCGGGACTCGATCCCAGGACCCTGGGATCATGACCTGAGTCCAAGGCAGATGCCCAACCGACTGAGCCAGCCAGGTGCCCCTCTTATAGGCTTTCAAAGGCAAACTAAGCCTGAATGGTACCATGATAATGCGCCCTTATCCTGGTAGAAGAGGTTTGCAAGCGTGACAGCAGCAGTCAAGCCTGATGACAATGCTGGTGCCCCAAATCCGCCATGTCCTCGTCCTCTTCCCCTCCAATAGGAGACGTCCAGGACTTTGCTAGGACAGCATTTAGGGCCAGAAAGAATTTGATCCACACACACTGGTAAAGCTTTCTAAAATAGCCAGATGTACAATATGGCGGACAATTTCAAACAGTCTTATAACAATCCTGCGATGGAATGTATCTTGCTAAATATCTGATAGGTTAATTCATGTGTCCAAGTCCCATGGCAGTGGAGAAGTGGCGAAAACAGCCTCTCAGAATCTGAGAGTTGAGTGACTAGTGCTCCGGGAGAGAAGGACAAGGAAGCTACACAACAGGCTACATGACAAAATACATGAAACAGTACTCCCATGATGTGTTCTTCTTCCCAGGGCGCGGGGGCCCTTCAAAGAGACCAGGGCAGCGTGACCCTCGCACATCAATTCCCCATGCAGGAACCAGCGCTCTGAGAATCTGGCCTCCAGGAGTCCAAGCCTAGGAAATATCTACATAACTAGGCAACCAAGATGCCATTGCTTCTGCGGTTTCCACACCTCTTTCAAAGCTGCTAATATCAACCAGGGTGTCTGGCGGCCTCCTTAGACGCCTCAGGAATCGCTATGTCTGCTTTCCTTCCTGTAAATTTTGTGAGATTTATAGGGTGCACATGCTGAAGCCTAATCATCTTTGCATCTGATAGAGGCCCTGCCTTCTCAGCACCTGACCCACCGAGGGCCAGAGCCGCACGGAGGTGTAGAACTCGGCCAGCTCAGAGGCGCCACCACAAATGCAGCCACAGCTTACAGGGCCTGCATCTCCTCACCAGCCAGGGTCCTCGTGCTGCTTCCTGTGAGAATCACCTGGACAATTCTTTAAACGTTCAATCTGAACTTCTAGAGATGAGTCTGACGTAAAGAATAAGAACGCTATGGCAATTACGCATCCTCACTGCACCCACGCTGAAGGTGCCAAAGGGGGCAAGATAGAAATGTTCCCCGGAAACCACTGACCTTCCAAGAGAGAGGGTCTTCCTTCTTCCCCACCACCAACTCCTAGCCCCGTGGCAGAGCCCTAGTAAATCACCTGATACTGCCTCTAGTGCATGAGAGGACGTTCAAAGTAAACTGTTTTCCAGATAACCTTTCCTGCCTATAAAATCCAAAAAACTCAAAACAATTATAATATAGAAACATAATATATAAATATACCATATAAAATATAATAATTATAATATTATAATTCCACGAGTGCTAAAGTGAAGCTACTATAGCTATACATTGCTAATAAAGTTATAAATTTGTGCACCTTATCCTGAAAACACTTTGATTAAGGTCCTTTGTCGGAAAAATAGATATTTATTACCCTCTGTCCTTGTAAATCTCTTTTAGGTAGTCTCTCTTGAAGGAATCACTCTCTACAAATCAATGGCTCTCAAGGTAGGGTCCACAGACCAGCAGCATCAGCGTCAGTCTCGCCTGGGAACTAGTTAGAAAATGTATCTCCTCAAGCCCACTCCAGACCTCCTGAATCAGAAGCTCTGGGGGCAGGACCACCCTGTGCTTTAATAAGCCCTCCAAGTGACTCTGATACCCACTAAACTTTGAGAATCACCCCTATAATATAACAGTTCTCAAACCTGGCAGCACATTAATATCACAGCTTAAGAAAATCTCACCTGAGAGATTTTTACTTTAATTAGTCTGGGGTAGGGCCTCAGCAAAGCTCCCCAAGTGATTCCAAAATGCAGTCACGTTTAAGAAGTAATTCAATAAAGGGGCGCCTGGGTGGCTCAGTTGGTTAAGCGACTGCCTTCGGCTCGGGTCATGATCCTGGAGTCCCGGGATCGAGTCCCGCATCGGGCTCCCTGCTCGGCAGGGAGTCTGCTTCTCCCTCTGATCCCCCTCCCTCATGCTCTCTGTCTCCCATTCTCTCTCTCAGATAAATAAATAAAATCTTTAAAAAAAAAAAAGTAATTCAATAAATAAATCCATTATAAGCGTTCAGTGTATTTTGTTTTGTTTTGTCAAGTGGGGAAAATGTGGATATAACCTAAATGTTCATATTTTTTTTTAAAGATTTTATTTATTTATTTGAGAGAGAGAGAATGAGAGAGAGCAAGCACATGAGAGGGGGGAGGGTCAGAGGGAGAAGCAGACTCCCCGCCGAGCAGGGAGCCCGATGCGGGACTCAATCCCAGGACGCCAGGATCATGACCTGAGCCGAAGGCAGTTGCCCAACCAACTGAGCCACCCAGGTGCCCATAAATGTTCATATTTTTAAAGTCCATGTATACTCATTCAAAATAGAAGTTACAAATATTATATATTTTAAAATGAAAAATTAGGGCGCCGGGGTGGCTCAGATGGTTAAGCATCTGCCTTTGGCTCAGGTCATGATCCCAGGTTCCTGGGATCGAGGCCCGCATCGGGCTCCCTGCTCAGCGGGGAGCCTGCTTCTCCCTCTGCCTCTCTCTGTCTCTTATGAATAAATAAAATCTTTTTAAAAAAAAGTAATAAAATAAAATAAAATGAAAAATTATTGGCATATAATTTGCATACCATTTAATTGTGCATATAAAAAATGAGTATTACCTATAAAGAGAGGAAAAAACAGACTAAAAAGAAATACATGAAAACGTTAAATGTTTGTGTTGTAAACAAATTTTTTTTCTATTGATCTGCATTTCTCAAATGCATTTAAATGTGCAAGGGTTTTTATATAAGATTATTTTATTATTTTTTAAAAAGTACTTGATGATATCAGTGTTTTGTTGAAGTAGCATGCCCTAAAATATAGGCAGTAAATGAATAGGCAGAGAGATTTACTGAAGCTCTATTAAGGTGTTTTTGTTTTCTTTTTATGAATCCCTTTTTAAAAATTTTTAATTCCATGGGTGCCTGGGTGGCTCTGTCAGTTAAGTGTCTGACTCTTGATCTCACTTCAGGTCTTCATCTCAGGGTCATGAATTCAAGCCCATCGCGGGGCTCCATGCTGGGTGTGGAGCCTACTTAAAAAAAAAACTTTAGGGGCGGCTGGGTGGATCAGTCGTTAAGCGGCTGCCTTCAGCTCAGATCATGATCTCAGGGTCCTGGGATCGAGCCCCACATCGGGCTCCTTGCTCCGCGGGAAGCCT
This sequence comes from Neomonachus schauinslandi, assembly GCF_002201575.2. Lineage (NCBI taxonomy): Eukaryota > Metazoa > Chordata > Mammalia > Carnivora > Phocidae > Neomonachus > Neomonachus schauinslandi. The sequence goes on from NC_058408.1 coordinate 117,009,128, forward strand.
GCTTCTCCCTCTCCCGCTCCCCCTGCTTGTGTTCCCTCTCTAGCTGCCTCTGTCAAAAAAATAAATAAAATCTTTAAAAAAAAAAAAAACTAAAAAAAATTTAATTCCAGTGTAGTTAACATAGTGTTATATTAATTTCAGGTGTATAATATAGTGATTCAAGAGTTCCACATATTACTCAGTGCTCATAAAGATAAGTGTACTCTTCATCCCCATCACCTATTTCACCCATCCCCCCCACCCACCTCCCCTCTGGTAACCATTTGTTTGTTTTCTATAGTTAAGAGTCTGTTTTTTGGCTTGTCACTTTTCTTCTTCCTTTGTTCACTGTTTTGTTTCTTTTTTTTAAGATTTTATTTATTTATTTATTTATTTATTTGACAGAGGGAGACACAGCAAGAGAGGGAACACAAGCAGGGGGTGGGGGAGAGGGAGAAGCAGGCTTCCCGCTGAACAGGGAGCCCAACATGGGGCTCAATCCCAGGACCCTGGGATCATGACCTGAGCCCAAGGCAGATGCTTAACGACGGAGCCACCCAGGCGCTCTTCACTGTTTTGTTTCTTAAATTCCACATGAGTGAAATCATACGGTATTTGTTTTTCTCTGTTTGACTTAGCATTCTACTCTCTAGATCCATCCATGTTGTTGCAAATGGCAAGATTTCACTCTTTTTTATGGCTGAATAATATTCCATTGTATATATATATCACATCTTCTTTAGGATGTAAAGTATGACACAATGTACCAAAAACATGGCGGGGAAGGATAAAGAATGGGCTCAAACTTAAGCAATCATCAATTTAATATAGATCACTATATCAAAAACCACTAATAATTATGCAAAAAATAAAGAGAAAGGAACCCAAGGCTATCACTAAAGAAAGCCAGCAAATCATGAGAGAAGAGAGCAAGAGGAGAAACGATCAGGGAAAAAACCTCAAAAACAACCACAAAACAAGTAACAAAATGGCAATAAATACATACTTACCAATAATTGCTCTGACTGTAAATTAACTAAATGCTCCAATTAAAAGACATAGGGTGACGGAATGGATAAAAAAAACAAGGGGTGCCTGGGTGGCTCAGTCATTAAGTGTCTGCCTTCGGCTCAGGTCATGATCCCAGGGTCCTGGGATCGAGCCCCAAGTCAGGCTCTCTGCTCAGTGGGAAGCCTGCTTCTCCTTCTCCCACTCCCCCTGCTTGTGTTCCCTCTCTCACTGTCTCTCTCTCTCTGTCAAAATAAACGAATAAAATCTTTAAAAAAAAAAAAAAGACCCATCTATATGCTGTCTACAAGAGACTCATTTCAGGCCTAAAGACACACGCAGAATGAAAGTGAGGGGATGGAGGGGCACCTCAGTAGGTTAAGCATCCAACTCTTGATTTCGACTTGAGATTCTCTCTCCCTCTCCTTCTGCCCGTCCCCCACTCACGTTTGCATGTGCTCGCTTGCTTTGTCTCTCGCTCTCTCTCAAATAAATAAATAAAATCTTTTTTAAAAAGTGAAGGGATGGAGAAACATGTATCATGCAAATGGATGTCAAAAGAAAGCTTGGTGGCAATACTTATGTTGAACAAAATAGATTTTAAAACAAAGACTGTAGGGCGCCTGGGTGGCTCAGTTGGTTAAGCGACTGCCTTTGGCTCAGGTCATGATCCTGGAGTCCCGGGATCGAGTCCCGCATTGGGCTCCCTGCTCAGCAGGGAGTCTGCTTCTCCCTCTGACCCTCCCCCCTCTCATGCTCTCTCTATCTCATTCTCTCTCTCAAATAAATAAATTTTTTAAAAATCTTTAAAAAATAAAACACACTGTAACAAAAGACAAAGAAGAACACTATATAATAATAAAGAGGACAATCCAACAAGAAGATATAACAATTGTAAATATTTATGCACCCAACATGGGAGTACCCAAATACATAAGACAGTTAATAACAGGGGTGCCTGGGTGGCTCAGTCAGTTAAGCATCTGACTCGTGATTTCAGCTCAGGTTGTAATCTTGGGGTTGTGGGATTGAGCCCTGTGTCAGGCTTTGTGCTCAGCATGGACTCTGCTTGAGATTTTCTCTCCCTCTTCCTCTACTCCTCCCCCACCCCCCTCAAGCACTCTCTCTCAAATAAATAAACAAAATCTTTTTTTAAAATCTCTTTAAAAAAAATAAAAATAAATAATAGCAGGGGATTTTAACACCCCACTTACATCAATGGACAGTCATCCAAACAGAAAATCAACAAGGAAACAATGGCTTTGAATGACACACTGGACCAGATGGATTTAATAGATATATTCAGAACATTCCATCCTAAAACTGCAGAATACACATTCTTCTCAAGTACACATGGAACATTCTGCAGAATGGATCACATAGTGGGCCACAAAACAAGTCTCAACAAATTCAGAAAGATCAAAGTTATACCATGCATCTTTTCTGACCACAACGCTATGAAACTAGAAATCAACCACAAGAAAAAATCTGGAAAGAGCACAAATACATGGAGGTTAAATAACATGCTAGGAAAAATGAATGGGTCAACCAAGAAATCAAAGAAGAAATCAAAAATTACATGGAGACAAATGAAAATGAAAACACAATAGTCCAATAATAATGAAAATAATAATAACAGTCTAATAATGAAAATGAAAACAATAATCTTTGGGATGCAGCAAAAGCGATTCTAAGAGGGAGGTTTCAGCAAAACAGGCCTACCTCAAGAAGCAAGAAAAGGGCGCCTGGGTGGCTCAGTTGGTTAAGCGACTGCCTTCGGCTCAGGTCATGATCCTGGAGTCTCAGGATCGAGTCCTGCATCGGGCTCCCTGCTTGGCGGGGAGTCTGCTTCTCCCTCTGACCCTCCTCCCTCTCATGCTCTCTGTCTCTCATTCTCTCTCTCTCAAATAAATAAATAAAATCTTTAAAAAAAAAAAAAAAGAAGAAAAATCTCAAACAACCTAACCTTACACCTAAAACAGCTACAAAAAGAAGAAAATATAAAACCTAAAATAATAAGTTATTAAGATGTAATTTCAAGGGAGTAAAATGATATCAATATATCATAGCACACTAATTAAGCTTATTCCTACTTGGGTATATTAATTTCAATATTACATTGTTGATCTTGATTTGTATAACAGCCTTCATAAGTTACCATATACATTGCCAATAAAGAATCAACTAAATAACATTATTAGTTCTCAAACAGAACAGAGATTGAGAAGAAAATATAAACACTGGGGCACCTGGATGGCTCAGTCGGTTAAGCGTCTGCCTTCGGCTCAGGTCATGACCTCAGGGTCCTGGGATCGAGCCCCGCATCGGGCTCCCTGCTCAGCGGGAAGCCTGCTTCTCCCCCTCCCTCTGCCGCTCCCCCTGCTTGTGCTCGCGCGCCCTCTCTCTCTGTCGAATAAATAAGAAATCTTAAAAAAAAAAGAGAAGAAAATATAGAGCAATAATTTGATAAAGTAAGAACCACTGAATTAAGATGGAGAGTCTTTCAGACCCAGGAGAGTGGGAGAAGAAAGAGTAAGGAAAGAGGGACAGAGAGAGAGAGACTGAGAGAGGGAGAGAGATAGAGATTATTTAACCTTTTGGAAAACTTATATTGACCATTCTGTTTCAAATTCTTACACATAACCACAAACTGACTTTAAGCTGTATCTTGATACCTGTAAACCCCCTACAAATTGTTATCAAAACAGGCAATTTCTTGAATGCTTTCAAGAACAAACTAATAGAGGCAGATTGGTAGAATCCAGTTAAAAGTACATTGGAACAGGGCGCCTGGGTGGCTCAGTTGGTTAAGCGACTGCCTTCGGCTCAGGTCATGATCCTGGAGTCCCGGGATCGAGTCCCGCGTCGGGCTCCCCGCTCGGCGGGGAGTCTGCTTCTCCCTCTGACCCTCCCCCTTCTCGTGCTCTCTCTCTCTATCTCATTCTCTCTCTCAAATAAATAAATAAAATCTTTAAAAAAAAAAAAAAAGTACATTGGAACATTTAAAAGGATTATGTCAGCAGTAGAAGCACTTACCCACTTTGAGATCCAAGATTCCCAGTTACATGGGAAGAAATTTCATTTCTCAGATCATTTCAGAACCTAATAATGTGATAAACACATAAGGTTATTTTATTTGGAAAATAATTTATCTTAGTTTTTGTAGTTCTGTTTAATAAAGCCTGCCTGGGGGCGCCTGGGTGGGTAGCTCAGTTGGTCAAGCATTTGACTCTTGATTTTGGCACAGGTCACAATCCCAGGGTCATGGGATCAAGCCCTGAGTCAGCTTGAAATTCTCTCTCCCCCTCCCTTTGCCCCTCCCCCTTCTCTAAAATAAATAATCTTTTATTTTTTTTTTTTTTTTTTTTTTTTTTTTTTTTTTAAAGATTTTATTTATTTATTTGAGACAGAGAGAATGAGAGAGACAGAGAGCACATGAGAGGGGGGAGGGTCCGAGGGAGAAGCAGGCTCCCCGCCGAGCAGGGAGCCCGATGCGGGACTCGATCCAGGGACTCCAGGATCATGACCTGAGCCGAAGGCAGTCGCCCAACCAACTGAGCCACCCAGGCGCCCTAAATAATCTTTTAAATAAAAATAAATAAATCATAAAAATCAAATATCTTAAATAGAAAAGGGTATGAAAACTTACAAATATGCCACATAAAGCAGAACACAATACTATGTCCTCTCAGACCAAAATATGGTTTCCACAGTCAACAAAACAAAGAGACAACCCACAGAATGGGAGAAGATATTTGCAAACGACACTATAGATAAAGGGCTGGTATCCAATCTATAAAGAACTTCTCAAACTCAACGCCCAAAAAACAAATAACCAAGTCAAAACAGACACTTCTCCAAAGAAGACATACAAATGGCTAACAGACACATGAAAAAATGTTCATCATCATTAGCCGTCAGGGAAATCCAAATCAAAACCACACTGAGATACCACCTTACACCAGTTAGAATGGCAAAAATGGACAGGGAAAGAAACAACAAATGTTGGAGAGGTTGTGGAGAAAGGGGAACCCTCTTACACTGTTGGTGGGAATGCAAGTTGGTATAGCCACTTTGGAAAACAGTGTGGAGGCTCCTCAAAAATTTAATAATAGAGCTACCCTATAACACAGCAATTGCATTCCTGGGTATTTACCCCAAAGACACAGATGTAGTGAAAAGAAGGGCCATATGCACCCCAATGTTCATAGCAGCAATGTCTGCAATAGCAAACTGTGGAAAGAGCCGAGATGCCCTTCAACAGATGAATGGATAAAGAAGATGTGGTCCATATATAGAATGGAATCTTACTCAGCCATCAGAAAGGATGAATACCCAACTTTTACATCAACATGGATGGGACTGGAAGAGATTATGTTAAGTGAAATAAGTCAAGCAGAGAAAGTCAATTATCATATGGTTTCCCTTATTTGTGGAACATAAGGAATAGCACAGAGGACATTAGGAGAAGGAAGGGAAAAATGAAGGAGGGGAACCGGAGGGAGATGAACCTTGAGAGATTATGGACTCTGAGAAAAAAACTGAGGGTTTTAGAGGGAGGGGAGTGGGGGGATGGGTTAGCCCGGTGATAGGTATTAAGGAGGCACGTACTGCATGGAGCACTGGGTGTTATACGAAAACAATGAATCGTGGATCACTACATCAAAAACTAATGATGTATTGTACGGTGACTAATAAAATAAAAAAAATTTTTTTAAAGATTTTATTTATTTATTTGACAGAGAGAGACAGAGAGAGAGCACAAGTAGGCAGAGTGACAGGCAGATGGAGAGGGAGAAACAGGCTCTCCACTGAGCAGGGAGCCAGATGCGGGGCTTGATCCCAAGACCCCAGGATCATGACCTGAGCCGAAAGCAGCCGCTTAATGGACTGAGCCACCCAGGCGCCCCAATAAAATAAAATTTAAAAAAATACATGGTTTCCAAAGTCTCAATGACTTTGCTTCCTTTTTTTTTTTTTCCAGATGACTTTGCTTCTTAGGCCATTCCAGGTATATCCTAGTATATCAACAAGAAATTTTTAATACTTGGCCATTTTGAACTAAAACTGTTTCTCAGTTAAGCCAAACTACATGGAAGGAGACAGAAAGTAGAAATCCTCTGTCGAAATAAATCTTTTACCATTTTCCAGTTGCAAAAGTTCATGGTCCTATGTCAAAGATAGTCTGGGGACACCAGGGTGGCTCAGGCGTTAAGCATCCGCCTTCGGCTCAGGTCATGAGCCAGGGTTCTGGGATCGAGCCCCACGTCAGGCTCTCTGCTTGGCTGGAAGCCTGCTGCTCCCTCTCCCACTCCCCCTGCTTGTGTTCCTGCTCTCGCTGTCTCTCTCTGTCAAAATAAATAAATGAAATCTTTAAAAAAAAAAGTCTGTCCACCATCTTGGAATTTCTGGAATAATCTCCTTCACTTTCACTTTCTTGCCCTCCCTCAAATAACCAGGACCACTAGGACTTTGCATCAATACAATTTCTGACTCCAATCTGCATTTTTGTCTCAGTGCAATGATGTTATCAGGAAGGTCATGGGATGTACAGAAATACACCAAGTTACAGAGAATGTAAAGATTCTTTGTTGGCAATGTATATAGTAACTTATGAAGGCTGTTCTACAAATCAAGAAACAACAAAGTATTCCTTGAGAAGAATTTCCTAAAACCCCCAAGGTTCCAGAAAAAAAAGGGGTATGCAGCTATGAATTATACCACCCATGTGAAGTAAGGATTCTTTCCATTGCAGAAGCTCCCTTTGACATTCTCATTTGATTTTATTCCATCTTGTCCTTCCAATCCACTCCTGACCGTTTTGCAGATTTGGCTACATGTATAATATCAGGAGCAAATAACAAGTGTAAAGCAACTCATTTCTAAACATTTATTGCAAAACTCATTAAAATAAAGGTCGGGGTGCCTAGGTGGCTCGGTCGGTTAAGCATCTGTCTTCGCCTCATGTCATGATCCCAGGGTCCTGGGATCAAGCCCCACGTCAGGCTTCCTGCTCAGTGGGAATTCTGCTTCTCCCTCTCCCTCTGCCCCTCTCTCTGCTCGTGCTCTCTCTCAAATAAATAAATAAAATATTTAAATATATATATATAATAAAATAAAATAAAATGAAGGTCCAGTAAAATAGAGGAATTCCTTCCCTCTTTATAGTATTACTGTTATTGTTATACATATTATGTCTATTTATGTTATAAACTAACCAATACAGATTACTGCTTGATACAATCTTAGGACATTTTTTTTTAAAAGATCTCAACCACAGCTTGAACTCACAACTCGGAGATCAAGACCCGACCTGAGATCAAGAGTCAGACACTTAACCAGCAAAGCCACCCTGGCACCCTGAGAACTTTTAAAGAAGGAAAGAAAGGAAAGACCTATTTATAGACTCATATAGATTACATGCGATAAACCCAATAATACAATTCTATAGCTACTGTTAAACAATTATTTTAAATAATCAATCTTAAAAATAGAAAAAAAAGGGGGTGCCTGGGTGGCTCAGTCAGTTGAGTTCTGACTCTTGATTTCAGCTCAGGTCATGATCTCCAGGTAGTGGGATTGAGCCCCATGTCAGGCTCCGTGCTCAGTGCAGAGTCTGCTCAAGACTCTCTCTCTCCCTCTCCCTGCTCACCCTCTCTCCCTCTCTCTAAGTAAATAAATAAAACCTTTAAAAAATAGAAAAAATATTTATACTGTTTTTTATATGTTCCTAGGTAATGAGCGTTTTTTCCATTGTTGCTAATTTTGGGGGGGTGGATTCAAGTTATCTGGTGTCAGTTCCTTTCAATCTTAAGACTTTCTTTAGTATCTTTTTTAGAGCAGATCTGCTAGCAACAAAAATTCTCTGTTTTTGTTAATCTAGAAATATTACCTTGCTTTTATTGTCTTTAATACACTTTTAGTTTTTAGAGAAGTTTTGGGTTCACAGCAAAATTGAGCAGAAAGTACAGAAAGTTCCCAAATACCCCTTGGCCCCAGTACATACATGGCCTCCCCCACTACCAACATTCTGTAGTAGAAGAGAGCATTTGTTACAACTGAATCTACATTGACACATCATTATCACCCAAAGTTCATAGTTTTTATTTGGGTTCATTCTTTGTGCTTTAAATTCTACGGATTTTGACAAATGTATAATGACATGTATCCACCATTATAGTACCATAGGGCACAGTTTCACAGTTTCACTGCTCTAAAAATCCTCTGTGTCTATTTATCCCTCCCCCCCAACCCCTGGCAACCACTGATCTTGTTACTGTATCCATAATTTTGCCTTCTCTAGAATGTCATGTAGTTGAGACCACACAATATTTAGCCTTGTCAGACTAGCTTCACTTAGTGTAATAAACATTCAAGGTTCCTTGATGTCTTTCCACAACATGAAAAGGCCATTGCATTTCTTCTTAGCACTAATATTCCATTGTCTGGATGTACCACAGTTTATTTATCCTAACAAACAACACTGTGATTGCTTCCAAGCTTTCACAGTTATGGATAAAGCTGCTATAAACATCCATATGCATCCATACTTTTTTTGTGGACATAAGTTCAAACCCCTTTGGGTAAATACCAATGTGACTGCTATATTGCATTGTAACAGTATATTTAGTCACGTACACACATAAACACACACCCAGTTTTATTGAGATATAATTGACATACATCACTGAATGAGTTTCCAGTTTACAGCATCAAGGTTTGATTTACATATTGTGAAATTATTACCACAATAAGTTCAGTTAACATCTGTCATCTAATATAGATACAATAAAAAGAAATGGGAAGAAAAGTAATTAACTTCTCTTTGTGATGAGAACTCTTAGGATTTACTCTCTCAACAATATAACAATAACTCTCTTCATATATATCACACAGCAGTGGTAACTATACTCATCATGTTGTGCATTATATCCCTAATATCTATTTATCTTGTAACTTGAAGTTTGTACCTTTTGACCACCTTCCTCCAATTCCCCTTCCTCCCACCCCTGCCTCTGGTTAACCACAAATCTGATCTCTTTTTCTAGTAGTTTTGTTGTTGTTGTTTAGATTCCACATATATGCGAGATCATACAGTATTTGTCTTTCTCTGTCTAACCTATTCACTTAGCATAATGCCCTCAAAGTCCATCTGTGTTGTTGCAAATGGCAGGATTTCCTCATTTTTTTATTAGGACGTTTAGTTTTTTAAATATTTTTTTAAGATTTTATTTATTTGAGGGCGTGAGGGCGCCTGGGTGGCTCAGATGGTTGAGCGTCTGCCTTCGGCTCAGGTCATGATCCCAGGGTCCTGGGATCGAGTCCCGCATCGGGCTTCCTGCTCCTTGGGAGCCTGCTTCTCCCTCTGTTTCTCTCTGTCTCTCATGAATAAATAAATAAAATCTTTCAAAAAAAAAAAAGATTTTATTTATTTGAGAGAGAGAGTGAGAGAGAGCATGAGCAGGGGGAGAGGCAGAGGGAGAGGGAGAAGCAGACTCCCCACTGAGCAGGGAGCCTGACTTGGGGCTTGATCCCAGGACCCCGGGATCATGACTTGAGCCGAAGGCAGACGCTCAACCAAGCCACCCAGGTGCCCCTAGTATGTTTAGTTTTATAAGAAACTGCCAAAATGTGTTCAAAACTGGCTTTACCATTTTGCATTCCTACCAACAATCAGTGAGCATTCCTGTTGCTCCACACTCTTGCCGGCATTTGGTGGTGTCGGTGTTTTGGATTTGCACCATTCTAATAGGTGTGTAGTGGAATGCCATTATTTTATCACCTTCATTTTTTAATATGGTAATTTTGCTAGGTATAGAATTCTTGGTTTACAGGGTAGTTTTATTTTTACTTTCAGCACTTTTTCTTTTTCTTCTTGAGGTATAACTGACATATAACGTCATGTAAGTTTAAAGTGTACAATAACTTGATATGACATATTTATATATTACAATATGATTACCACCATAGTGCAGAACTTTTCCTTTTGTTCTGCTCTGACTGGATTGTTTCAAAATTCCTGCCCTCTAGTTTACCTATTCTGCTTTCCATTCGCTCTTGCAGATGCTCTCTACTGCTTTTTTTTTTTCCATTTCACTCACTGAATTCTTCAGCTCTAGGGATTCTGTTTGACTATTATGATTTCTCTTTGATAAATACCTCATTTTGTTCATGTATGTTTTTCCTCGTTTCACTGGACTGAGTTTCCTTGTAGCTGATTTGAGTTTCTTCAAAACAGCTGTTTTGAATTCTTTGCCAGGTAGATCACTAAAGTCCATGCCTTGAGCTCAATTATTAGAGAACTGTTATCTTTTGGTGATAACATGTTTTCTTTATTCTTCATCTTCCTTGTGGTTTTGCATTGCTGTTTTCACATTTGAAGTAGCAGACACCTCCTCAAATCATTACTAGTTGCCTTCAAATGTGGTATATTATTCGTTGGTCCTATTCTATCTGGGGCTTCTCCACCTTTGAATAAACTCCTGCTCCACACTTCTTGCTCCCTCTTGTGGCAGAATTCTTAAACTTTTATGTCTTTCCTGGTTTTTATAATTCACCAAGCAGATTGCTCAAACCTCTCTCCTTTGTTTTCCAGAAGATGGTACTATAGCTCAAGTTTGAGGATTCTCCCATGCCCAAAGATCCTGGTCTGATTTCCTGATAGCACTCCATTTACTAATTACTAGACTCATTCTTGTGGCCACATGCAGGAGTGTGCACAAGGAGCCAGCCACAATGGAAGAGTGGGAGATGTGGGTTTAGTACTCAGGGTGTTCAGGGTGGACTCAGTCCCAGTGGGAGATCCTTGGGCGAAGCTCTCACACAAGCTCACGAGCAGACTTCCTGCAGAAGTCCTGAGGGTAGTCATCAGGAACCATGTCCCTTTAATGCCTTTGATAATCTTATATGCCTCTTTCCTAATCTCCCTCCCCACACCTCAGAGAAACTGGTTACTCTCCAGCAGTGTCTCACACATGAGGTTCATGAATATGTAGATTAACATTTTTCATCAAATTTGGGAAGTTTTTGGATATTACTTGTTTTCTATGCCTTTCTCTCCTCTCCTTCTGGGACTCCCATTATTGTTTTGTTGATATGTCTGGTGGTGTTCCATGGGTCTCTGAGGCTCTGTTCACTTTTCCTCATTCCCCTTGTGCTTTCTGGTGTCTAGACTGTAAAATCCCTATTGAGCTATCCTCTAATTCACTGATTCTTTCCAAATCTGATGTTAAAAATCCTTCTACTCATTTTTTTTTATTTTACTCGTTGTACTCTGCAAAAACATACCTATTTTTTTAATAATTTTTTTTAAAGATTTTATTTATTTGACAGAGAGAGACACAGCAAGAGAGGGAACACAAGCAGGGGGAGTGGGAGAGGGAGAAGGAGAAGCAAGCTTCCTGCAGAGCAGGGAGCCTGATGCAGGGCTCGATCCTAGGACCCTGGGATCATGACCTGAGCCGAAGGCAGATGCTTAACTACTGAGCCACCCAGGTGCCCCTATTTTTTTAATAATTTCTATCTTTTTATTGATGATCTCTATTTGATGAGCCAGTGTCATCATACTTTCCTTTTAATCTTAATAAGCATTGTTTCCTTTTAGTTCTTTGAATATATTTATAATAGCTTCTTTGAACAATTTCCCTGTTAAGTCCAGAATCTGGACCCCCTAGGAGATAGTTTCTATTGACTGATATTTAGAATGGAAAACCTCTACTGATCTATCTTCAAATTCAATGATTCTTACTCATGCCAGATTAATCCTTTTAAACATATTTAGACTTGGTTTATGGCCCAGAATATGGTCTATCTCACTGAGTATGCCATGTGTAGATTCAATTTACTTAACAGATATAGAACTCTTCTGCATTTTCTATTTAATTTTGTGTTAGATTTAGTAAATCATGTTTTTCAAAATATTTGTCCACCTCCTCTAAGTTATGGAATTTACTAGCATAATGTTTTTCATAATATCCTCTTCTCTATAATATCTATAGATACTATACATAATATAATACACTGGATTATTTCTGTGGATTCTTCCAGATTTTCTGTATAGACAATCATGTCATCTGCAAACAAAGACTTTTATACCTTCCTTCCTAATCTGTATATATTTTATTTCCCTTTCTTGCCTACTGCAATAGAAAGGGCTTCCAGTACAATTTTGAAAAAGAGTGGTAAGAGGTGACATCCTTGCCTTATAATAGATCTTAATGCAAAAGCTTTGAGTTTCTCATCATTAAATATGATGTTAGCTGTAGGTTTCTTTGTAGTCTTTATCAAGTTGAGAAACTTCCACTCTATTCCTAGTTTACTGAAGTTCTTTTTTTATCACAAATTAGTGTTGGATTACATACATAATGGATTATAAAGCCATAAAAAAGGAGGAACATGACATTTGCAATATAAATGGACCTTGAGAGTATTACGCTAAGTAAAATAAGTCAGAGAAAGACATGATCTCACTTGTATTTTTTCTTTTATTTTTAAGTAGGCTCCATTTCCAACATGGGGCTTGAACTCATGACCCTGAAATCAAGAGTCACATGCTCTATCAACTGAGCCACTCGGGCACCACAATCTGTATTTTAACATATGATCTCACTTGTAGTTTTATGTGGAATCAAAAAAGAAAGAAAGAAAAGAAAAAGAAAAACACTGAACTCTTAATTACAAAGAACAGATTGGTGGTTGCCAGAGGAAGACAGAGAAGGTGGGCAAACTAGGTGAAAGTGGTCAAAAGGTACAAACTTATGGGGTGCCTGGGTGGCTCAGTCAGTTAAGTGGGATTTATCCCACTGGGATGAAGTATTTAAAACATCTAGTACATAGTAATAATCATAGCTATCAATTTCTAATATGTAGCATGTGAAAAGTATTATGCTAGTCTTTTTTTTTTTTAAAGATTTTATTTATTTATTTGAGAGAGAGAGAGTGAGAGAGAGCATGAGAGGGGAGAGGGTCAGAGGGAGAAGCAGACGCCCCACTGAGCGGGGAGCCCGATGCGGGACTCGATCCTGGGACTCCAGGATCATGACCTGAGCTGAAGGCAGTCGCTTAACCAACGAGCCACCCAGGCACCCTATGCTAGAGTCTTATATGCCTAATATTACTTAACCACCATGACAATTCAGTGAGGTATCACAACACCCATTTTATAAATGAGGAAACTGCAGCCCGGGAAGATAAGGAGATTAGATTCATTCTGTACTCGGGTTTCTCATTTTGAGACATCAGTGTAATAAGCCACAGATTCACTCACCTAGTCAATCACATGCTTAGCAGTCTCGTTTAGTTTATCACATCGTTTTATAGATTAAAAAAGTAATTCCCAGAGAAGGAAAGTGAATTGCCAGGAGTCAAACAGTTAATGGAAGAGCCAAATAATAATAATAATAAATTTTTTACATCAAAAATAAATAATATTTTATTAAATAGCTAAATGTATCCAGAGAAAATAAACTTGTTTATGCCTATTAGCCTCTTGGTGAGGAGAGTTGCTCACAGAGTTGAGGATACTGGAAGCAACATCAATTGTCAATTAAAACATCAGGCAAATAATCAAGTGGTTTTCCTTGCTCTTAATAAGTCAAAAGATGTTACTACTCAATTATTGTTTATTCAGAATGTCAATAAGAAGTCTGACAAAAAGCAAAATCAGACCTATAAATACAGAGAACAACCTGATGGCTGATGGTTGTCAGAGGGGAGGAAGATGGGGGGTGGGCAAAATGGATGAAGGGCAGTGGGAAATACCGGCTTCCAGTTATGGAATGAATAAGTCACGGGAATAAAAGGCACAGCATAAGGAATATAGCCAATGATACTGTCAATGATAGCACTCTATGGTGACAGAGGATAGCTACACTTGGGGTGAGCATAGCCTTATGTATAAACTTGTCAAATACTATGCTGTACACGTGAAACTAATGTAACATTGCATGCCAACTACATTCAAATTAAAAAATTTTTAAATAAAAAATTTAAAAAATAGTAAGTCTGAAATGATTGGAGAATTAGTTCTCCAGTCTGTGTATAAATACAGGAGAGAATATTTTTTTTTTTTAAAGATTTTATTTATTTATTTGCCAGAGAGAGAATGAGAGACAGAGAGCATGAGAGGGAGGAGGGTCAGAGGGAGAAGCAGACTCCCTGCCGAGCAGGGAGCCTGATGCGGGACTCGATCCCGGGACTCCAGGATCATGACCTGAGCCGAAGGCAGTCGCTTAACCAACTGAGCCACCCAGGCGCCCCAGGAGAGAATATTTTTAAACAGGTTGAGAAAACACTAATTCAGTACAACCTGAAGTAGAATCTAAGATGTGTTACAACTGATGATAATGAAAATATAGAGCAGAAAAAGGCTGGGCAGAATTAAGAGTTAGAGAGGTCTTAGGCATGTTGTAACTGATGTATCTATGGAACAGGCAAACAGCTCCACGAGGCAGCTGGATGTATGGTTCTGAACACAGGAGGAAAACCCAAGATAAAATTAATTCCATTTGTTTATCTTTCTTAATGTGGCTATTAGAGAAATTTAATTATATATATGGCTTTTTCTGTTGGATCAAGTCTCTGTTCCACCTCTCCATTATTAGCCCCTGGATTAGGTGGTGAAAGGCAAAGACCAGGATGAGAGTTGACCACCTAATCCAGGGGTTAATAATAGAGAGGTGGAACAGAGACTTGATCCAACAGAAAAAGCTCAAAGAAAATCATGTCCTTGATTCATGGTACAGAAGGAAAGACAGGGAAATTGCCTCCCAGGGTATCTTTGTGAGAATCCCAGGTAAACCAGGTGCCATTTGCAAAGACTGGGAAGCAGAGGCAAAGCTGTTGGACATAAATAAAAGCTAGAAATGTTGTGCCTGAAGTATCTGTGGAACAGGCCAACAGAGACCTCCAGGAGGCAGTTGGATGTGTGGTTCTGGGCTCAGGAGGGAGGAAGCCCAAGATGAAGGCAAGGATAGCAGAGTCACCGGCATTTTGGTGGTAACTGAAACCAGCAGTGAATCAGATGGCTCACGAGGAAAGATAGAACTCCACACAGGAGCCTGGAAGAACAGGCCATGAAAAATGAGAAAAAATTATACAAAAGGTAAAAACAAAACTAACAATTTACATTAAACACATAATTCTTCACTTATGGAAAATGAATAGAAAATGAAGCAGCAGGGATTTTTTAAAAAACAAAGGGCATAAAGGTAAGAAAGATAATCAAAACAACTGAACCTGGATAAAACAAAATCGCAGCAAGAAATGAAAGAAAATCTGCTTTTAGTTCCCCATACTGCGTTTATAAATTTGAGTAGAAAACTGCTTAAGGACTGACTTTAATAACAAGGAACCATCAGAGATCAAGAGATAATTCTCAAAAATTGAAAAACTTGACTACTGAATTGTGAAAAAATCAAAACTCTTTAGAGAAGGCCTGAAATAGAATGGATGGACATAAATGACCAATTGTACAAATCTCCTAGAATGTAGAATGAAAGATAGACCGCCAAATGCATATGGCAGGTAGCACCTTCTCTCCTGATAATATAGAAAAGTAACAGTTTTCCAGCTTATTAGCCATCACAAAAGTAGGAACTGATTTGCCCTCTCTTATCTGCTGGGTGACATTTGCTCAAGAGACCCTAACAGCCTGTCTATCAAATTACTCAGGAAATATACAACCTAGATCAAGTAAAGGGCAATAACTACCCCATGTAAGAGGAACCAGAATCCTGAGCAAACAAGTCCAAGCAAGGTAATTAGTATACAAAGACAATGGCTATTGGCTAACATATCCAGAAGAGCTAACATGTAAATAACAAGGATTCCAGTAAATTAAAGGGAACAGATGGAAAAGAATTAATCATGATGTAAGTAAGACACTTTCAGAGTTGAAAGCCTTTGAGTTTTCACATTGAAAGAGACATACTAAAAAGGTTCAGAATCAAAACAAAACTTTGGTTGCAGCTCTGACATTTAAAGAGCTTGAAGTCACCACTCCCATCCTTATAACAAGAAAAAGCTAGACCAGCTAAAACTCGGTGACTTTCCTTGAACCCATCAGAGAACTGAGGTCACAAGGCAAACTGCCACGCTGAAATCTGGAGATAGGCATATCCAGAGAGTCAACAGCTGAGATCTGCTTATTTGGAGCAGAAGCTGCCAGAGCCACAAACTGGAAGGAATACTTAAATGGTAAATTTGCAAATCGCTGGAGGCTAAGTTTAGAGAAGCATCAGAGTAGACAACTGGCTACAGTGGCGTCACCACACATTTACGGGCTTTCCCTCCCACAAGTCTGCCAGGTTCTCATGAAGAAGATCTGAGAAAGATCCACTTAGACCTGGCAAGAATAGGGCAACAGTAACCATTGTGGAAATATGTTCAGCATCTTTTTCATAACAAAGGCCTACTCTCTGAAATCTAATCCCAGCTGGAGGAAGGGAATTTTTCACTCTATCCATCTCTAGCCTTCCTGTCCCACTTAAGGTGGGAGGGGAGGGAACAGTTTTTTAAAGATTATTGTTTCAAGGAATAGAGGAGAAACTCAGCCAAGGAAGGAAGTAGCAGGCAGGGTGGGGAAAACTATACCATTAAAGAAATACTTGTGAAGGGCGCCTGGGTGGCTCAGTTGGTTAAGCGACTGCCTTCGGCTCAGGTCATGATCCTGGAGTCCTGGGATCGAGTCCCACATCAGGCTCCCTGCTCAGCAGGGAGTCTGCTTCTCCCTCTGACCCTCCTCCCTCTCATGCTCTCTGTCTCTCATTCTCTCTCTCGCAAATAAATAAAAAATTTTTTTAAAAATTATAAAAAAAAAAAAAAGAAATACTTGTGAAAATCACAGCCCAGGGACACAGGCCCACTGAAAGACTGAGATTTAATCATGAGATTTTAGAATGCTTTCCCTCCACACTTTATCACCACACCAAGAGGACTCCACCATAACAGCAACAGATTATAGCTAAAAGAGCTACAAGACACAGACTCTCACTGACACAGAGTTCTTAAGGAATCTCAAAGTCAAGAGGGGAGACAAAAATAAGGACACCAGAGCAAAGTGAAGGCTCCAACACCTATGGCTACAACAAACATTGGACAGAGAATAAAGAAACACGAGTACTTCATAATTATGGATCTGTTGCTTTTAAACAAGTTATACACAGGGGACCAGTAGCTAGATACAACGGAAAGACAAACTCTGGAGTCCCACAGGTGCTCCTCAGCTATAAGCACAGAGAGGATGGAGTCTGTGAGGGACAATGAGAATAACAAGAAGCAGAGAGACTGGGACAGGCTCCTGAGGATAATAATGTTTAAGGGCAAAAGGATGAAAGAAAGCACCATGAAATAGAAAATCTAGACAAAGGCACAGGCCACTGGGGTGATGTCAGAGAAACCAACAAGAGACTCTCAGGAGAGAAGAGTCAACAGTGTCCAAGAGACAGAAGGCACTGGTAACAGCCATCATTTTATTATAATTAGGTCATTGTGACCTTTACCATAGGAGACTAAGACAACTGGAAAGGAATAAGCAAGAATGGTCTGAAATGTGAAACAGAATTATGGACATAAAAGCCAAAGAGTATGGGGGCACCTGGATGGCTCAGTCAGAAGAGGACCCCTTGATCCTGGGGTCCTGGGATCTAGTCCCGAATCCGGCTCTCTGCTCTGTGGGGAGCCTGTTTCTCCCTCTCCCTCTGCCTGCCGCTCCCCGTTTGTGCTCTGTCAAATAAATTAAAAAATAAATCTTTAAAAAAAGAAAGCCAAAGAGTATAACTCTGAACTATCTGTGACACCAATAAATACAGCCTAATGGGGGAAAAAAATCACTTACTGAAATAATCAGTAAAGGAGATATACTCGATTGCTTCCTCCAGATACTCTACATTTTATTCCTGGATCATACAGGATCATCAGAAAATGGTCTAGAGCACTGCTGTCCAATTTGGTGGGCACTAGTCACATGTGACAACTAAGCACTTAAAATGTTGATATGTGACTTAGGAACTAAATTTTAATTGTTCTAAATGAAATATCTACATGTGGCTAGTGGTTACTATACTGGAAAGCATACAGTACCAGACACAATATTTTGATTCTCTGAAAATCTATATTCACTGAGTTCTCCCTTAGCTCTAGAGACTTCTGTTCCCATTGAAGAACCGCTCAATGAAAGAGGCTGAATTTCTTTTAGGGAAGTTGTTGGAAGGCTGCATACTTCATCATCCATACAGAGTGCAAGAAAGGAACTTTTTTTAGACTTTAAAGCTAGGAAGTCTTCATGCCCCATTAACAATCAATATGGTTTCTCTTTATGGAAAATGTAAATCATATAACAGATGTATTTTCCCATGACTGTCAGAAAGATCAGAAATAAATCTGCAGCTCATCTTTGATAACTCTGTAAGATCACAAAACCTGTACATATCTATATATTACATCATCCTGTTCTTGATCTGCTACTGTATATTTTCCCTGTTGATTTGTAATTTCTGTATTTCTGTTTTAATCTAACTCTTAAAAGTCTCATACAAGGCATTATAAACAAACCGGGAATAAGAAATAAACAATTCACCTGGGATCTGTTCATTTTCTACTGGTTTTGGAAAAGTATGGAGAAGTATAAAGGTAGAGCTGGAGAAGAAGGAAGAATGAATTCAGGAAAAATATGGCCTGCCTTGCAGCTCCTGGATTCGCCTTTTTTTTTTTTTTTTAAGATTTTTTATTTATTCATTTGAGACAGAGAGATAGAGAGAGAAAGCAAGCAAGAGCAGGGGGAGAGGCAGCGGGAGAGGGAGAAGCAGGCTTCCCGCTGAGCGGGGAGCCTGATGCGGGGCTCCATCCCAGGACCCTGGGATCATGACCTGAGCTGAAGGCGAGGCCCAACTATCTGAGCCACGCAGGCACCCTGGAATCACCTTTCCAAAATACTCCACAGAAGAAGCAGTTTAAACAACATGACATGTATCAATAACTAGATTACATTGAGCTTAGATATGCAATTTTTGAGTAGGTGAAAATAAACATACACATCCCATTGATTATATTAATATTTTGCCTATGACTTAAGCACACACAAAAAAACTTAAAATACAACCAACATATGCATTCAGGATACTAATATAGAAAGTTTTCTTTAAACTGATGTGGTTAGAAATACCGAGACTGTATTATCTGTTTTCCTACCAATGTGATACTGGAAACATTGTTGAACAATTCACAGAAACTCTGAAAAAGAGAATCAGCGCTTTAATTTTTTTTTTAAATCTGTCCAAATTAGTTGCAATTTCATAACCTTTTGATAAGAAACTTGTTTTTGCTGTGCAAAGGAGACAGCTTGGGAATCAAGAAACCAAGAAACTCTTCTGTCTTGATCAGTACCAAAGGAGTGATCTGTAACATTCATTTACCCTCTCAGGCTCCACATGTTTTCTTTCAAAAGAGGCAGAAATAGATAATCTCGTAAACCCTTCCTGCACTACCATGATGTGATTCCAAGTCCAGAATAAAAAAAGAATAAAAAAATATCTAGATACTAACAACTTGGTTATACACCATATACAAGTTCAGGATTTCGAAAAAAGAGAACAAAAGAAACAAGCCATGTAGGGAGTTAAATAAAACTTCCTCCTTGGTGATCATTTCCTCAGACCAACCGCCCAAAGAGCTGTGACATTTCTTTGCAGCTTGCCTCACTCACTTAAGGCAGCACACCTCTCTTGGTGAAACCTGGTCTTGATCTTACACCGTCACAGAGCTGTCAAAGTTTCAGATGTGACACCTGAAAGCATGCTCATTTAGGGCGGGGAGACCAAAAATGGCTTCTGGCCTTGGAAATCTAGAGTCTGTTTCTTTGGGGGTTTCTTCCACTTCTGTTCAGAGCTCTGGTGAAAGGTCTAAGGAAGGTCTGAGGGGTGTTTTCTTCTAGGTGGGTTTCTGATTTGTGCCGTTCCCTTTTATCTTCCTAGAATTGCTTTGTTCCGAAGGAAATGGAACTGAGGCCTAGAGGACAAAATCATTTAACTGGAATCTTCATACAAGACCCCCAATCTATCAAAAACTAATGATGTAATGTATGGTGATTAACATAATAAAAATTAAAAAAAAAAAAAAGACCCGCAATCTGATTCTCCCGAAGGTTGCTCCCCAGACTAGACCTTCTATACGCTCAAATCAGAACCGCTGGGCACACAAGCTGGGAAAGTTGGGAGGGGCCCATATTCTCGATTATGGACTCTGACCCCAGGGCTCCCGAGAGCCAGCAAGGCACTTGTGCCACTTGGGGGCTGTGAAGGAACCCAACGCTGGTTTCCTAGAGTGGCCTATTAGCAGCAAGAGATTTGGACAACAGATCTGGCCTTTAACCCAACCCCCTCACCTGCTGGCTATGTGAACTCGGGTGAATCATCACCTCTCCAAGACTAGTTCTTCTCTACTAAACAAATGGTTGTAAAAACTGAACGAAATGCCAACTGCTTTATCATTAACCACCACACACTACTAGGCTCACATACGCCTTCGTTCTCAGCGCAGAGAAGCCAGCTGAAGAGCCGGGTCTCCCCCAGGGGGCGCTGCTGGGAACGGACCCGAGCCGCCTTGGCAGGCTCGGCGCACTCGCCCAGGGCCGCAACCCTACGAGGCAGCCGGTGGCGGGGCCTCAGGGTCTGGGCGCTTCCCCGCGGGCGGCCCGCCTCTCCCCGCCTCGGAGTCGGGAGCCACCCCCGACGCGCACGGTCTCCTCTCAACTGCGCTCTACCCGCCACGCGCCGCCGCGGCCCTCACGGCTGCGTTACTGCGCGGCTCCGTAAGGAGACGCAGACGCACCCCGACCATCTACCCGACGCAGCAGAGCTATGGGAGCGCGCCGCCGAGCGTACGTGCGCAGCGGGGCCGCGCGCGCAACTTCCCATCAGCCCCGGCGGAGAGTGTGTGCCGCAGGGGCTCCGGGAGACCCGGGGCAGTTCCGGGAGATGGGCGGGGCCCCCCCCCGACAACGAGGGACGCGGAAACCAGAGACCCTACGGCCTTGGCGTGAACTGCGTCCGAACGGCAGGTGTCTCCCAAGATGGGAAAATAATGACGAATGTTTCATTATCATTCTTCTTACGATGCTAGCCTGCAATTACCCAGTGATACACGAAAATTTCAGGAAAATCAGAAAATGCACACAACCAAAAGAAACAATGGACACAACTTCACCTCCCGCTCCATGAGATTTATGTGCTTAACGGTTAGACACACAACCTTCTTGTAGTTTGCAGAAATGCGATTATATGCATAATTTTTATCACTATCTTTGCAGAAAACAATTTCTTGTAAAATACAAAACCAATATTTTTTTCCAATGATAATTAAGTTCCATTCACAATCGCATCAAAAATGGTGCCAAATAGGGGCACCAGGGTGGCTCAGTCAGTTAGGCATCTGCCTTCAGTTCAGGTCATGATCTCGGGTCCTGGGATCTGGCACCGCATAGGGCTTCCTGCCTAGTGGGGAGTCTGCTTCTCCTTCTGCCCCTCCCCTCTCGTGTTTTCTCTCTCTCAAAGTCTTTTTAAAAATTGTGCAAAAGAATTATTCGAGTTAATAAAAGAAGTAAACTTGTAAAAAAAAAAAAGGCATTTTGTGTATAACATTTAAAAGACTTTAAAAGGTAGATAGCCCTATGATTTTCACAAAAGTAAGACTCAATCTTCAACAATATTTCAGAGGCGCCTCGGTAGCTCAGTTGGTTAAACGTCTGCCTTCTGCTCAGGTCATGATCCCAAGATCCTGGGATCCAGTCCCTCATTGGGCTCCTTGGTCAGCAGGGAGCCTGCTTCTCCCTCTGCCTGCTTCTCCCTCTGGCTGCCGCTCCCCCTGCTTGTGCTCTCTCTCTCTCTCCCCCCTCTCTCTCTGACAAATAAAAATAAATAAAATCATTATTATAAGCAGTAGAGGGGAAAAGGATGGAAAGGGAGATAAGATTTCTTTTCTTCACTCAAATAAAATGAAAACAGTTAATAAGTTACATACATATATAATATACGAGCAACCACTAAAATAGCCATACAAATAGATATACTCAAAACCCTATATATACATCAAAATGGAATTCTACAAAATGTTCAAGTAATCCACAGAAAGTGAGGCAATACAAAGAAACAAGAAACAAAAGGAACAAATATAAAACACAAACTAAAATGGCAGATTTAAATCCTAACATATCAATAATTACATTAAATCTAAGTGGTCTAATAATGCGAATTAAAATACGGAGGTTGGCAAGTGGATTTTTAAAATATAACCCAACTATACTGTCTAGAAGAAACTGAATTCAAATATAATCCTATAGGCAGGATGAAAGTAATAGAATAGGAAAAAATATATCGTGCCAACATTAATTTTTTTACATTTTAATGTAAAAAAAGCAAGAGTGGCTATATAAATATCAAATAAGGTACACTTCAGAACACAGAAAAGTACCAACAAAGAGAAGAACATTATATAATAGGGGTTACTCCAAGAAGGCATAGCAGTCCTCAATGCATATATACCAGACAACAGAGCCACGTAATATGTGAAGCAAAAACTGACAGAACTGAAGGATTGACAAATCCACCATTATAGCTAGTGACATCAACATACCTCTCTAGATAATTGAAACAATATACAGAAAATCACCAAGAATATAAAAGAACTCAGCAGCACATCAACCAACAAGATCTAATTGATATTTATAGAACCCTTGACCCAACAAAACACATACACATTCTTTTCAAGTACCTATGGAACGTGTACCATAAAACAAACTTCAGCACATTTAAAAGAACTGAAATCACACATAGTACGTTCTCCAACTGCAATGTAACCAAACTAGAAATCAATAAAAGAAAAAGAAATTTTCCTAACCCTTGTAAACTCAACAATACATTTGTAGGAAAATCTATGGGTCAAGGGGAGTCTCAGAGGAAATTTTTTTTTTATGCTATGTTAATCACCATACATTACATTGTTAGTTTTTGATATAGTGTTCCATGATTCATTGTTTGCATATAACACCCAGTGCTCCATGCAATACGTGCCCTCTTTAATACCCATCACCAGGCTAACCCATCCCCCACCCCCTCCCCTCTAGAACCCTCAGTTTGTTTCTCAGAGTCCATAGTCTCTCATGGTTCGTCTCCCCCTCCGATTTCCCCCCCTTCATTTTTCCCTTCCTACTATCCTCTTCTTCTTCTTCTTTTTTTTTAACATATAATGTATTATTTGTTTCAGAGGTACAGGTCTGTGATTCAACAGTCTTACACAATTCACAGCGCTCACCATAGCACATACCCTCCCCAATGTCTATCACTGGGCCACCCCATCCCTCCCACCCCCCCACCACTCCAGCAACCCTCAGTTTGTTTCCTGAGAGTAAGAATTCCTCAGAGGAGATTTTTAAAAATACATTAAACCAAATGAAAGTAAAAATAAAACATATCAAAAATTGTGAGACACCAACTGAAGTAGTGCTAGGAAGGAAATACGTAACACAAAGTGCCCGACTCAGGGTTGCCACAACTGAGGTCTATACAGGCATTTACTACTTAATTGTGATATTTGCTTTATTGTGGTGTTCTAGAACTGAACCTGCAGGATATCTGAGGTAGCCTGTCGGGGTAATGATTGCCTAACTCTGTGAATATACCAAAAATCACTGATTTACACACTTGCATTTTGGGTTATATTAATTATATCTCAATAAATTTGTTATAAAAAATGAGCAAATAAAGTTTCCAAGACAATTGCAGTATAACCAGTAAGTTAAAAAATAATTAAACCAGGGGCACCTGGCTGGCTCAGTCCAAGGAGCATGTGACAATCTCAGGATTGTGAGTTTGAGCCCCATACTGAGGGTAGAGCTTACAAAAAAAAAAAAAAAAAGGAAGAAAGAAAAAAATAATTAAACCAGAAAAAAAAAGATAGTAATAATACCAAATGTGTGTGTAAAGGGCAACAGGGAGTAATACTACCATCAACACAACTCCTAATTCACTGGACACAAAAGTTTTTCAATATTTACGATTCCTGACAACTTTGAAAATTTGAGAAGGAATTGCACTGTTTTTAATTTTGTGCATGTTAAAATTTATTAGTATTATACAGTACTACTTATTATACAGAAAAATATTTTTTTCATATTTGCACAATTGAAATTTTCCCCAAAAGGCTACAGTACTTTCTTATGCAAGACATACACACACACACAACACACACACACACACACAGAAAGAAAGAGAGACAGACTTGCCCGGTAAGTCCCTCTCTTTTTTTTTTTTTTTTTAAGTAGGCTCCACACCCAGCAAGGAGCCCAATGCTGGGCTTTAACTCATTACCCTCCGATCCAGACCTGAGCTGAAATCAAGAGTTGGATGCTCAACTGACTGAGCCACCCAGGTACCCCAATAAATAAAGTATTTTTTAAAAAAATCGAGAATCCCTCAAATCCCGTGGATGCAAGAGGATGTCCCCTGTGAATTATCTGCCAATTAGGTTATCCATTTCTCTTCAGATCACATAAATCTTTCGCCTTTTACTTTCATCATAAAAGGAATATCATATGGGAAAGTCATCTTTTCAGCAAGAGAAAGGCTGCTTGCATCTTGGAGTGGGGTCAGCAAGACAACTCTGCAACCATGAGGGAATCTGTACTGATCGGGATTCCAAGCCAGCCTTTTCTGGGGTAGCTCAAAAATAAAACACATGATGCCCCAGACTTCACAGTGAAAACACCAATCCATGCAATTGAGAAGAGGAGACCTGGTTTAAGTTCAGCACTCCCTATACACCTGACCAGCTATATATTTCTTTTAAAATAAATGAATAAACACACACAAACACACCTCCTTCATGGTAGGATGTATTACATTGCTGTAGGCCAATATTCCTTCTAAAAACATCTAGTAAAACCCATATAAAAAACAAAAATATACTTAAAGGCATCCAACTGTTGTGGGAGCAACAAGGATAAAGGAGACCAAAACTTCAGAACAGAGAATCACAAGGAGGTGAACTCCTAAATTCCTGCTGTTTGTTTGTGTGTTTCTCCTGATAGCATTTTCCAATTCTGGATGCAAGCAGAGCCTCTGGGCTTGTCTTGCCCCACGTACTGTGTCTCTGCTGAGGAAAAAACAAAGCAAGGACACTTTGGGCAGTGGTATGCTATGATAGGAATGACAAATTCAAGAGCCTCTACTAAGAGGCTAATGAGATGAGAACAAAAAGGCAGAATGAAGTCTATCTCAGTCTTGCAGTGCTTAGAATATAAAGACCTTCTGAAAACAAAACAGGCAAGATATGAAAACACTAGAGAATGTAGTGAATTGCTCTTCAGTATCTAAACCCACTCCTAATCCAGGACCACTTACCAATTCTGGCACAGATAAGGGTTGAGAATAAGGCTTCAGCCCCTGCACAGAGCAGGTATGGAGGACAGAATCTAGCATTCAAGAAGGGTTGGAGGGATGCCTGAGTGGCTCAGTCAGTTAAGCGTCTGCCTTCAGCTCAAGTCATGATCCCAGGGTCCTGGGGTTGAGCCCTACATCAGGCTCCTTGCTCAGCGGGGAGCCTGCTTCCCCTCTGCCTCTGCCCCTCCCCCTGCTTGTGCGCTCGCACTCTCTCTCTCTGACAAATAAAATTGTTATAAATAAATAGATAAATAAGGGCTGGAGTT
The DNA here is from genome assembly GCF_002201575.2 of Neomonachus schauinslandi. Taxonomy (NCBI): domain Eukaryota; kingdom Metazoa; phylum Chordata; class Mammalia; order Carnivora; family Phocidae; genus Neomonachus; species Neomonachus schauinslandi. Next base: position 117,034,809 of record NC_058408.1, read on the forward strand.
AAAAGCAAATTTTTGAATATGTAAAGTGTCTCAAGATAAGTACCAAGTTTGAAATTCTATGAGAGGACTTAAAATGTCTTCCTTCCTTCCTTCCTTCCTTCCCTCCCTCCTTCCTTCCTATCTATTTATCTATCTATTTGTTTATTTAGAGGGAGAAGGCAGGGAGGGGCAGAGGGAGAGGGAAAGAGAGAATCTTAAGCAGGCTCCATGCCCAGTGCAGAGCCCCACACAGGGCTCTATCTCACAACCCTGAGATCATGACCTGAGCCAAAATCAAGAGTCAGACACTTAACCGACTGAGCCACCCAGGCACCCAAGACTTAAATTTTCTTAAGGGCAAAATTGAATAATTGAACAAGGTCACAAATAGGCACCAGAGGTTTGGACTTCATCATATCTTTCAAGGGGACTTTATTCAACCCATAACAATTGCAGATGACAAGAATCTGTGAACTTGAGGACAGAGCAACAGATTTGCCCATCTGGACCAGAGAGAAAATAGACTAAAAAAAGCCTCAGGGCCCCCCAGCTGTGTGTTTAAAAAAATAATGGCTGAAAATGTCTCCAAACTGACAAAAGACCAATCTAAATAGAAGACATTGATCAAACTCCCCAAAAATCTATGCCTAGACACATCATATTAAACATCCAAAAGCTAAAGAAAAAAATCCTGAAAACAGCCATAAGGAAACAACACATCACCCACAGAACACCAGTTCGAATGACAGTGAATTTCTCATCTGAAATCATGGAGGCCAGAAGGAACTGTCACATTTTTCTTTCTTTTTTTTAAGATTTTTTATTTATTTATGAGAGCACAAGCAGGAGGAGCTACAGACAGAGAGGGAGAAGCAGGGCTCCCCACTGAGCAGGGAGCCTGATGCAGGGCTCCATCTCATGACCCTGAGATCATGACCTGACCCAAAATCAAGAGTCGGACACCTAACCAACTGAGCCACCCAGGAGCCCCAGGAATTGTCACATTTTTCCAAATGCTCATAGGAAAATACTCTAAATTATAAATTCTTCATCTGGTTTAAAACTCTCCGTCAGGAATGAAAAAGAAGTAAAGATATTCTCGCATGAAAGAAAACTAATAGAATTTGTTGTAAGGAGACCCACCATTGAGGAATTGCTAAAGAATAAACTATCCTTTCCTCATGAGTTTTATAAATCATATTTCAAGGTTGAAACAAAAATTAAAATACCATGTTGAGCCAGGGACACTGAAGAGACCCCACGAAGGGCTGCTTCCGGCTCCTTCTCCTGCTTCTATTCTTGCTAGGCCCTGCACCCTTATCCTACACACGCTATGTCCTCCTTATAAAGGTCAAGGAGTTAATGATTTCCTTGAAGTCTTCCGGCACTATAGATAACTAAAGAGTGACCAGGCAGTGTCACATGCAGTGTTCCAGACCAATGACTCACCAAGACCCCTGGCTCCAGAGCATAAGTGACTTAGGGAGGACACCTAAACAGTCTCTACCTGCTCTCTATGCCTTCAATAAACTGTTCTCACTTCCTCTCCACATGAGTTTGATTTCTATCCTGCGCAAAGTCAAGGACTCTATCGCTGGTCCTGCAGGGGCCCCCCGTCTGGGTCCTCAGACCCAGCTTGCCTACATCAATGTGATACTCAAGAGAATAATATTTAAAAGTAGGGAAAGGAGGGGCACCTGAGTGGCTCACTTGGTTAAGCGGTGCCTTCGGCTCGGGTCATGATCCCAGGGTCCTGGGATCGAGCCCCGCATCGGGCTCCCTGCTCAGCGGGGAGCCTCCTTCTCCCTGTCCCTCTGCCTGCCTCTCTGCCTACTTGTGCTCTCTCTCTATCTCTCTGTCAAATAAATAAATAAAATCTTTAAAAAAAAAAAAAGTAGGGAAAGGAAAAACAACTAAATGGAAGTAAGGTTTCCATGCTTCACACTAAGTGGTAAAATGTTGACATAAGTCAACTGTGATAAACATTCAGTTACATATATATTATGATACCGGGAGCAACTACTACAAATATTGACCCCTACAGCTGTTAGAGGCCGTTGGTTGAGTTCTAGCAGGAGGCCTGGTGTCCAGTAAAGAGGAAGTCACAGCCAGCTATCGGGCAAGTCAGAGGCTGACTTTCTGGCAGCGCTCCAAACGAAGCCACAAAAGGCCGGATCAAACCAGACAGGCCCAAGATGACAGGTGCCACGACAGGAACTCCTGTCCATATAAGGAAGAAAAAGGCCAAAACCCTGCTTCAGAAAAATCCCCTCCTCAAGTAATGAATATTCTCCCCCTTGTTAACAACGGTCAATAAATGTCAGAAACCCAAACCCCAGGGCACACAACGCTCCTTCTCTTGAACTCACCAGCTCTCATATCTTGAGAGTGTACTTTCGCTTTAATAAACTTTCCCACTTGTGACCCTCAGCTGCTGTGTTGTGTCTGTCTCTTATTCTGGAGAACTCTAATACACCAGTACATCATATCCGTATTTCAATAAAAATGAAAGGTATACTAAAAGACAAAAAAAGACAGTTTGAAAAGAAAGAGAAAGCATCAGAGCCAGACTCAGATATGGCAGAAATGTTGGTATTATGAGACTGAGAATTTGAAATTATGATTACTGGGGCACCTGGATGGTGCTGTCAGTTAGGCATCCGACTTTTGGTTTTAGCTCTGGTCTGATCTCACTCTGCACACAGTGCAGAGTCTACTTAAGACTCTTTCTCCCTCGGGGCGCCTGGGTGACTCAGTTGTTAAGAGTCTGCCTTTGCCTTCGGCTCTGGTCAGGTCCTAGGGTCCTGGGATCGAGCCCCACATCAGGCTCCCTGCTCAGCAGGAAGCCTGCTTCTCCCTCTCCCACTCCCCCTGCTTGTGTTCCCTCTCTCACTGTGTCTCTCTCTGTCAAATAAATAAAATATTAAAAAAAAAACTCTTTCAGGCGCCTGGGTGGCTCAGTTGGTTAAGCGACTGCCTTCGGCTCAGGTCATGATCCTGGAGTCCCGGGATCGAGTCCCGCGTCGGGCTCCCTGCTCAGCAGGGAGTCTGCTTCTCCCTCTGACCCTCCCCACTCTCATGTGCTCTCTCTCATTCTCTCTCTTTCAAATAAATAAATAAAATCTTTAAAAAAAAAAAAAAACTCTTTCTCCCTCTCCCTCTTTCCCTCCCCCCTGCACGCTCTCTCTCAAATAAATAAATCTTTAAAATTAAATTAAATTAAAAAAATAAAATAAAATTATGATTACTATGTTAAGAGCAGTAATGGAAAAAATGGACAACATGCAAGAACAGATAAGTAATGTATGCAGAGAACGGAAACTCTAAGAAAGAATCAAAAACAAATGCTAGAAATCAAAAACACTGTGAAAGAAATGAAGAATGCCTTTTATGGGTTCATCAAGAGATGAGATGGCTGAGGAAAGGATCAGCAAGCCTAAAGAAATGTCAATAGAAACTTCCAAAACTGAAATGCAAAGAGAACAAAATAAAACAATATCCAAGAACTGTAGGACAATTACAAAAGTGTAATACCCAATAAAGTAAACTTCAGAACAAAGAAAATTACTAGAAACAAAGAGGAATATTACATAATGATAAAAGGAGGAATGTAACCGAAAGACATAACATTTAGAAATCCTAAATGTTTATGAACCAACCAGGAGAGCCTCAAAATACATAAAACATAAAAATACAATAAAGCTAAAAAAATCATAATTACAATTGGAAACTTCAACACCACAAACTCAGCAAGCGATAAAACAGACAAAATTTGGGGCGCCTGGGTGGCTCAGTTGTTAAGCGTCTGCCTTTGGCTCAGGTCATGATCCCAGGGTCCTGGGATCGAGCCCCGCATCAGGCTCCCTGCTCAGCAGGAAGCCTGCTTCTCCTTCTCCCACTCCCCCTGCTTGTGTTCCCTCTCTCGCTGTGTCTCTCTCTGTCAAATAAATAAAATCTTTAAAAAAAACAAAAACAAAATTCATAACTATAAAGCTCCCCAAAAAAGACATCTCCAGATCCAGATTTGGAGAATCTACCAAATTTTAAAAGAATAATTAACATCAATTAGACATTCTTTAAAAAAAAAAAACAAAAAAAACAGAGGGTACTTCCCAACTCATTTAATAAAGTTAGTATTAGCCTGATACCAAAACTGTACATACAGCGCAGAAAAAAAACAATAGACCAATACCTCTCATCAATTTACACACAAAAATCTGCAACAAAATACTAAGAAACCAAATTCAATCATGTATAAAAAGTACCACACACCATGACCAAGACAGATTTTTTCCAAGTAGTGAGGTTGGCTAATTTAAAAATTCATAATGTAGGGGCTCTGGCTGGCTCAGTCAGTAGAGCATGCCACTCTTGATCTTGGGGTCCTAAGTTCAAGCCCCACACTGGGCCCAGAGCTTCCTTTTTTTTTTTTTTAAAGATTTTATTTATTTATTTGAGAGAGAGAATGAGAGAGAGAGCAGGAGAGGGAGGAGGGTCAGAGGGAGTAGCAGACTCCCTGCCGAGCAGGGAGCCCAATGCGGGACTCGATCCCGGGACTCCAGGATCACGACCCGAGCTGAAGGCAGTCGCTTAACCGACTGAGCCACCCAGGCGCCCCCAGAGCTTCCTTAAAAATCAATCAATCAGGGGCGCCTGGGTCACTCAGTCGTTAAGCATCTGCCTTCGGCTCGGGTCATGATTCCAGGGTCCTGAGATGGAGTCCCACATCGGGCTCTCTGCTCAGCGGAAAGCCTGCTTCTCCCTCTCCCACTCCCCCTGCTTGTGTTCCCTCTCTCGCTGTGTCTCTCTCTGTCAAATAAATAAATAAAATATTAAAAAAAAAAAAATCAATCAGTCGATCATAATGTAATCCACCATATAAACAGGCTAACGAAGAAGACTCATGTGCTCATATTACAAATGTAGAAAAACCATTTAACAAAATCCAACACCTGGACAAACTCCGAACAAGTCAGAAAGAGAAAGTGTGCAGAAAAGGGTTAATACGGCAAGCCCAAGATTAATATCCTTAGGAAGGCCTGCTTTCAAGGCCTGTTGCTGGCACCTGGGAACTTGGATTTCAGGAGTGTTTCATCTTTCCCTGATAAGACTGTCTCATTGTGCCTAAACTGTTTGTTCAGACAATATGCCTTATCCTGAAAATGTGCCTTCCTTCTGAGAAGCTGGAATTTGGGTTTGTGCTAGGGAGAATACCTTGGGCCCTGAGTCTTTGATAAGTTTCACTGGTAGGCAATACTTCACATGCACTGTCACAATTTGGTGCTAGAAGAATCACACGCATCCTGTGTGACTCCATTGGGAAAGGACTTGGGGAAGCTTTCATCTGCTTTCCACTGGACTTTGCCCCCCATGCCTATATATTTTGCTGATTTTGCCTTGTCTCTTTTCACTGTAATAAATCTTAGCCACGAATAGGACTATATGCTGAGTCCTGTGAGTCCTCCAAATAAATCACCAAATCTAGGGGTCCTGGGGACACCCAATACAGAAGGAAATTACCTCAGTCTAGTAAAGAGAATCTATTAAAAAATCTACAGCTATCATCATACCTAATGTTGAAAGACAGTCCTTTCGCCCTAAGATTAGGAACAAGTGGAGATGTCTACTCTCACCACTCTTATTCAGCATAGTACTGGAAGTTCTAGTCACTGCAATGAACAAAAGGGGAAAAAAAAATTCATAACACTTTTACTCATAATAAAATACTGGAAACAGCCTAGCTTAATGGGTAAACAAACTGCAGTACATCCAGACCACAAAATAATACTCAGCAATTAAAAAGAATAAATTATTGATATGCACAAAAACACAGTTAAATGAATCTTCAGGCAATTATGCTGAGTGAAAAAAGCCAATTCTAAAAGGTTACACATTTTACGATTCCATTCATGTAACATTTTTTAAGTGACAACATTTTAGAAATGGAGATCCCATTATTTACTGGCAGGTGCTAGAATGAGGAGATCCGGAAGGGAGGGAGATGTGATTATAGAAGAGAAACAGAGAACCCCTGTGGTGATGGAACTGCTCTGTACCTTGACAGGGTGGTGGATACACGAACCCACATGTGATAAAACTGCGCAGACCTCAATACACATACACATAAATGAGGACAAATAAAACTGAGAAACTTTAAACTGATTGGTGGATTGTATCAATATGGTCATTTTCCTGGACAATATTGTACTACAGTTTTGCAAGATGTTACCACTGGGGGAGGCCGGGTACAGGGAACACCTGATCTCTCCGTGTTATTAAAATCGCATCTTAGGGGAGCCTGGGTGGCTCAGTCGGTTGGGAGTCTGCCTTCGGCTCAGGTCGTGATCTCGGGGTCCTAGGATCAAGTCCCATGTCAGGCTCTCCACTCACTGGGGAGTCTGCTTCTCCCTCTCCCTCTCCATCTGTGCTCTCCCTCCCTCTCTCGCTCTCTCTCAAATAAATAAAATATTTTTAAAGATTTAAAAAAATAAAAATGTAAAACTGCATCTTACAATCTATAATTATCTCAATGAACATTTCAATTAAAACAAAAAAGTTACATAGGTATTAAGTATGGGACACCTTACCCATTTCATATTCATATTAAAATCATTAATTCAAAATTATATGTTATTAAGCAAATATATGTTTCCTACTATAATGTTCAGTTCCAATAAGCAAACCAATCATGCAAAATTGTGCCTCAGTCGGTTGGGCGTCTGCCTTCAGCTCAGGTCATGATCCCGGGGTCCTGGGATCCGGTCCCGTGTCAAGCTCCCTGCTCCACGGGGAGCCTGCTTCTCCCTCTGCCTCTCTCTCTCTCATGAATAAATTTAAAAAATTTTTTTAATTTCTCTTATATAAGATACTTACATATACTCCTCCAAAAAAAAAAAGCCTCCATATTTTTTTTACTTTTGTTACATTATAAATCTTCAAAATTTTAATAAGGTTATCAAATACCAATTATTTTGCTGTTCAATGAAATGCCACTTCTGGGCAAAAGCTTCCTCCTATTTAATGGGTTCCCCACCTCAGCCCTGGGCTATTTCTGCTACACAATGAGTCTGACAAGAAGGTGAAGGTTTCTGAGTTTTCATAATGTTGACAGTGGTTTCTTCTCAGTGTTGTTTCTCCGGGCTGCAGTGAAGTCAGGATTCTGGCAAGTGGTTGCAGTATAGTCCTGGGCTTACCCTACCCCCTAGTGTGTATTCTCTGATGTGTTGTCAGGGATGGCTTCTGGTGAAAGGTTTTCCCACATTCACTGTTCAAAGGGATTCTCCCCTGTGTGGGTTCTCTGATGTACTGTGAGGGTCGATTTGTGGTAAAAAGTTGTCCCACATTCCTGACATTTATGAGGTTACTCTCCTATGTGTGTTCTCTGATGTTCTCTCAGTTTTGACTTCGGAGGATTTTCCACATTCATTACATTCATAGGGTTTCTCTCCTGTGTGAGTTCTGTGATGATTAATGAAGTTTGGCTTCTGGGAGAAAGTTTTCCCACATTCCTTATATTCATCAGGTTTCTTCCCAGTATGTATTCTCTGATGTACAGTGAGAGCTGACCTATTACTGGAGGCTTTCTGACAAACATTACACTCATAGGGTTTTTCCCGTGTGTGTTCTCTGATGCACTGCGAGGCCTGACATTTATCTGAAAGTTTTCCCACATTTGGTGCACAGGGTTTCTCCTGTGTATCCTCTAATGTAGGATGAGAGATGATTTATGGCTGAAGGTGGGAATGTTCATGACATTCATAGAGTTTTTCTCCTATATATGTTTTCTGACCCATAGGAAGCTTTGGCTTCTTGCAAAATGTGCCAGCATATTGATTAATTTTACAGGCTTTCCTTTCTATATGTGTTTCTTCATGCTGAATGAAATGTGGCTTCTTGCAGAATACTTCCCAATCTTCATTATAGTCAAAAGTTTCCTCTCCTTTACAAATTCGCTGGAGTGACTTCTTGCTGAAACTATTCTCACTTTCAACACACTCATAGTATTTCTTCCCCATGATAACTCGACTATGCTTATTTAGAGTTGACTTCTCACCAACAGACCACTTCCCACAGTCATTAAATTCACAGGGATTCTCCCTTATATGAGTTCCCTGATGAACAGTGAATGTTGGTCTATCAGAAAAGGCTTTCATATATTCATTATATTCATAGGGCTTCCCCCATGAGCATGTTCTCTTATGCACAATGAAAGTTGCTCCCTCAGGATGCCTGGGTGGCTCAGTCAGTTAAACGTCTGCCTTTGGCTCAGGTCATGATCCCAGGTGATGATCTCAACTGAGAGCCTGCTTCTCCCTCTGCCTGCAGCTCTCCCTGCTTGTGCTCGCCCTCTCTCTTTCTCTCTCTCTCTGGCAAATAAGTAAATAAAATAAAATAAAATAAGATAAGATAAGATAAAATAAAATAAATAAAATAAATAAAATAAAATAATGTTGCTCCCTCATGGAAGGCTTTCCCACATTCATTATATTCAAAAAGCTGCTTCAGAGTTTGAATATACTGATGTTGAAACAGATCCTCATTTTGAACAATAGCTTTTCCATTTTTGTCATATTCGAAAGGTTTCTCTCCAGAATGAAAATTCTGCTTTACAGAGGAGCAATTTCCCATGTGCATTAAACTCATCAAGCTTCCTTACAAAGAAGTTTCTATTACTAATAATTACTTCTGAAGTAAAATTCAAAACTCATTCCATATGAGTCACATATACTAGGTATTTTTCTTGCAGAACAGAGTTTGTGCTCAGATAAAATGATTTTCCTAATACACTATTTCTCTCCTTAGTCAGTGTTTTGTTGTTGACAAAATTGACTTCCCACAAATACTGCTCTTGCTTTTCTGGCTCTTCCCCATCAGGTCAACTATGCAAAAGTCTAGAAATAAAAATAATTTACCACAGTTTATAAGTAGTAAGGTATTTCTTATGAAAAGATGACATATTTTTATGTCTTATCATAGCCCAGTCTTTTGCTGTGAAAGTAATCCAAGGGCATACTGCCTCACTCTCCTAGGTTTGGATAAAATAAATAACTTGGAGTAGTGGAAAATGACTGAGCAATCTGGCAACAAAACATAATTTGGCACTTCAAAATGTTTACTGCAGTGATCATTTTGCAATATATACAAATAATGAATCATTATGTTATACACCTGAAAGTAATATAATATTGTATGTCAATTACACCTCAATTTTAAAAAATGTGATATTCAGGGATGCCTGGCTGGCTCAATCAGTGGAGCATGTGACTCTTGACCATGTTGGGTATAGAGATTACTTTTTAAAAATATTTGAAAGGGGTGCCTAGGTGGCTCAGTCGTTAAGCATCTGCCTTCGGCTCAGGTCATGATCCCAGGGTCCTGGGATCGAGCCCCGCATCGGGCTCCCTGCTCCGCGGGAAGCCTGCTTCTCCCTCTCCCATTCCCCCTGCTTGTGTTCCCTCTCTAGCTGTCTTTCTCTCTTTGTCAAATAAATAAAATCTTTAAAAAAAAAAGTTTGAAAATGTGACATTCAAAAATGGATAGAGAATTTGAAATAAACACAAACAATAAATATAAAATGTTTGGATAACTGCTTGATCCTGGGATGGGGAACCTCCCAAGGAATAGAATCAGCCCAACAACTCAACAAATAGCAAGTAGAATCACAAGGCAAATTAACAGACAATGATGGTGAGGGGAGACATCAAAGGAACAATTAGATGTGGAACAATCAGATCAGGATCTAGTCCATATCTCCCAAAACAAGAGCCTTACTAACATACATGCTTACAATGTCAATCCCTTTTCTAGTCCATATGACAACACCAAATTAGATTTCAGAAAGTACTCATTTCCATTAGACTTAAAAGGAAAACTCGATTGCCTAGGCTATATTTGCATTCTTGCTGGGACTCACAAAGAATACTAATTTCCAAACAAGTATACATTCAAGCTGCTCTTATAAAAGGATCAGATGCACATCTTTGTCTACAATGTCATCATCTAAAACTTACACTCTATTTCACTTATAAATGAATTATACCATCATTGTTAGATCTAGAGTACTTCTGTCTCTTTACATTTATCTTCTGATTTGTCTAATAACTATGAAGTCTTCTCATGTCAGCTTTCTGATTTTTGCAATTAAGGCAGAAAACAAAAATTCTGAATTCTCAATTGTGTTCAATGAAAACAAAACAAAACAAAAAAAACAGGGACGCCTGGCTCAGTCAATGAAATGTGTGATTCTTGATCTCGAGATTGTGAGTTCAGCCCCCACATTGGGTGCTGAGATTACTTAAAAATAAAATCTTAAAAAAAAAAAAACGAATAAGGCATCTTCAGACTTCTTTCATAACTTCATCACAACTAATTCAATATTTCAGGGAACTCAGTAAGAAAATTGAAGAATGATATAGCGGTGAAGGTTTACTTTACTGTTTCGTTAACCTTCTAAGAAATTGCATCATTCTTCTATTTTCTTATATTTTAGTCTAGTTTAGCACTGTTGGACATAATTGATGAGTAATGTTAAAATAACTGCTAGGGTGATAAAATAACAAAACATTTCAAAATACATTAAAATAAGATACTACAATCCTGTTTCTTAGATTTATACATGAGACCAAGTCACCCATGTGGAAACTGCAAGACAGAATCAATTTATTTGGTTAAAAAATATAAGTAAATTTTCTTTGTTCATTTAAAATTTTAAATTTTATCTTTGTTCATTTAAAATTTTATTTTAACTTATAGTTATAAAAAATTATGAAATCCAGGGGCGCCTGGGTGGCTCAGCAGGTTAGGCAGCTGCCTTCGGCTCAGCTCATGATCCCAGGGTCCTGGGATTGAATCCTGTGTCGGGCTCCCTGCTCAGTGGGAGGCCTGCTTCTCCCTCTCCCTCTGCTCCTACTTGTGTTCCCTCTCTCGCTGTCTCTCTCTCTGTCAAATAAATAAACTCTTTAAAAAAAAATTATGAAATCCATAACATATCAATCCTTGCAAATAGTTAGAACTTCAAAAAGAAACTCAAAAACTAAAATTGGGGGGGGGGCGCCTGGGTGGTTCAGTTGGTTAAGCGTCCAACTCTTGATTTTGGCTCAGGTCATGATCTCAGGGGTTGTGAGATGAAGCCCCCCCCATCAGGCTCTGCACTCAGCGGAGTGTCTGCTTGAGATTCTCTCCCTCTCCCTCTCCCCCACCCCACCACTCATGCTCTCCCTCTCTCTAAAAAAATAAAATAATTTTTAAAATTTAAGAAGCCCATCTCCAGTTTCTCCCTGGAAAGGGCCTAACTACATACTTTCCCAGCTGCTGCCTGATGGATCAGCTTCCAGTCAGCTTGCATGTAGGTGCTGACTGAGATCCCTTTCTTTTGGTACACTGATAGGTCTTGGCATGCCTTCAACTACCAGGAGCCAATGAAAACAAAGAAGGTGGCTTGGACAAGCACAAAGGTCTGAGAGACACCTGGTGAGGCTGGTGAGGCTGTGGAGAAAAGAGAATCTGTGTGTACTGTTGGAAACATTAATTGGTGCAGCCACTGTGGAAAACAGTATGGAAGTTGCTCAAAAAATGAAAAATAAAACTATCATATGATCCAGCAATCCCACTTCTGGATACATATCCAAAGGAAAAGAACACAGGATATCGAAGACATATCTGTACTCCCATAATCACTGTAGCATTATACACAATAGCCAAGATATAGAAACAACCTAAGCTGTCCATCAACAGATGCGTGGACAAAGATGTGGTGTGTACATATATATATATGTACACACACACACTATCTATCTATACACTGTAGACTACGATTCAGCCATGAGAAAGAAGGAAATCCCCCATGTGGGACAAGATGGATGGACTATGAAATCATTATTATGCTTGATGAAATAAGACAGAGAAAGACAAATACTGCACAGTATCACTTATATATGGAATCTTAAAAAAAAAAAAGTCAAACTCATAGAAACAGAAGGTAGAAAAGTGACTGCCAGGTGCTGACAGGTAGTAGAAATAGGGAGAGTTTGGTAAAAGGTTACAAATTTCCAGCTGTAAGATGAATGAAGTCTGAGGATCTAATGTATAACATGGTGACTACAGTTGATAACACTATACTGTACACTGAAATTTGCTAAGAGAGGAGAACTTAAATGTTCTCACAAAACAGTAAAAAAAAATAAATAAATATATGAGGTAACAGATTTTATAAATAATCAATTAGATGGGGGAATCCTTTCACAATGTGTATGTATATCAAATCACCACAATTTACACTTTTTATTGTTGTTAAAGGTTTTTTTTTTTTTTTCAGTAACCTCTACACCCAACATGGGGCTCAAACTCATGACCCTGAGATCAAGAGTCACATGCTCTTCCACAAGCCAGCCAGGATCCCCTACACTTTAAATATCTTACAATTTTATTTGCCAACTATACCTCAGTAAAACTGAACAAATTAAAAAATAAAATAAATGAAATAGTAACAGTTTTCCAGCTTATTAGAAATACTGGAACATAGGACCATTAAAAGACTGAAATTTAATCCTAAGATATGAAATGCTTCTCTCTCGACAACTTCCCACCACATCAACAGGCTCCAGGGCAATAACAGTAGATCACAGATGAAAAGCTGAACAGTTTCAAGACACAGGAGTACACAGGGAAGCCCAAAGTCAAGAGGGGAGTCAAAAACAAGGACACTAAAGGAATTTGGAGACTCTGAGACCTACAGCTATAACATTAAACACAGCTCATCTCCTAGCCAGAATCACATAAATCCTCACACTAAAAACCCATTTATCTCAGTTCTTTTACAAGATACATGTCCAGCTTTGGAAAAAAAAAATGCAAAGCATATCAAAAAGCAAGGAAAAAACACACTCAGAAGACACAAAGTAATCATCAGAACAAGACTCAGATACAACACAGATGCTAGAATTATGAGAGCGAGTTTTAAATAACTATCATTAATATGCTAAAGAGTTGAATGAAAAAAATTAGACAACATTCAAGAATAAATGAGTTACATAAGCAGGGAAAGAAAAATTCCAAGAAAAAATCAAAAGGAAATGCTAGAATTCAAAACCACAGTAATAGAAATGAGGAATGCCTTTGAAGGGCACATCACACAACAAGCCAAGGAAAGAACCAGTGAACTTGAAGAGAGGTCAACAAAATTCACTAACTAAAACGTGAAGAGAAAAAGAATGAAAAAATTGAACATCCATCCAAGAGCTGTGAGACAACATCAAAAGGTATAATATATGCATAAGTAGAATACCAGAAGAACAGAGCAGAGGGAATATCTGAAGCAATAATGACCAAAAAATTCCAAAATTAATGACAGATCCAGGAAGCTCAGACAATACCAAGCGGGATAAATACCAACAAAACCACATCTAGTCATATGGTATTTAAGCTCCAGAAAACCAGGGGTGCTTGGGTGGCTCAGTCGTTAAGCATCTGCCTTCGGCTCGGGTCATGGTCCCAGGGTTCTGGGATCAAGCCCCGTATCAGGCTTCCTGCTCAGTGGGAAGCCTGCTTCTCCCTCTCCCACTCCCCCTGCTTGTGTTCCCTCTCTCGCTGTGTCTCTCTCTGTCAAATAAATAAATAAAATCTTAAAAAAAAAACAACAACAACTCCAGAAAACCAAAGACAAAGGGGAAAATCCTGAGAGAAGTAAAGAAGTGGGGAGTGGGGGGTATGCACCTTACCTACAAAGGAACAACGGTAAGAATTACAACAGACTTCTCAGAATCCATGCAAGCAAGAAGAGTGGAATTAAATATCTAAAGCGTTAAAAGAAGAAAGCCACCAGCCTAGAATTAATGAAAAAAGATTCACTGAGGCATACGTTTATATAATACTGAATAACAAGGATAAACTCTTACAAGCTTCCAGATGAAAGAACTGACTCACAAAGTAAAGAGATGTATCCCAACTTCAGATTTCTCCTCTGCAGTGGTGAAAACAAAAAGACAATGAGATTATGAGAAAAGAATTTCAATCTAGAAATAATACACAATTAAATTGCCTTTTACATGACAGGCCCCAAACCAGATGTGCTCAAATGGGCAGCGCCTCAAGGAATAAATCGCCTATGTTACCTCCACAGAGAAAACACTGAGGAAGTACAAATAAACTGTTAAACAAGTCTCAAGCAAGGGGAAGTTGAAGAGGAAGGGAAGGAGTGGGAAACAAGAGATCTTGTTAGTGATATACAGCTACAACTAGATGGATAATATTAACATGATTTGAAATGTACAACATAGGGGCTCCTGGGTGGCTGTTGATTAAGCCTCCCAAATCTTTTTTTTTTTTTTTTTTAAGATTTTATTTATTTATTTGACAGAGAGAGAGTTAGCGAGAGCAGGAACAAAAGCAGGGGGAGAGGGAGAGGGAGAAGCAGGCTTCCCGCAGAGCAGAGAGCCCGATGTGAGGCTCAATCCCAGGACCCTGGGATCATGACCTGAGCCGAAGGCAGACGCTTAACGACTGAGCCACCCAGGCGCCCCATCTTTTTTTTTTTTTTAAGATTTTATTTATTTATTTGACAGAGAGAGACACAGCGAGAGAGGAGACACAAGCAGGGGAAGTGGGAGAGGGAGAAGCAGGCTTCCAGCTAAGCAAGGAGCCCGATGTGGGGCTCGATCCCATGACCCTGGGATCATGACCCTGGGATCATGACCTGAGCCAAAGGCAGACAGACGCTCAACGACTGAGCCACCCAGGCGCCCCTAAGCCTCCAACTCTTGATCTCAGCTCACGTCTTGATCTCAGGGTTGTGAGTTCAAGCCCCCCTTTGGGCCCCATGCTGGGTGTGGAGCCTACTTGAAATGTACAACATAATGTTAAAAAAGACCTCTTGAAACAGAGGCTGTCCATAGGGAAAAACCAATAATATACTGATAAATTAACGAAATAAAGGAGTCTAGGTGTGGGGTAGGGTGGACTAAAGCTTTCTAAGGTCATCTAAGAGGGGCTGGAGGAGGAGTAGCAATCACTGGAGCACGAAGCAGCAGAAAAGCAATGAAGTAATCCTGATATGTTAGTAGATATACACTCAGTTATAATATTCAGAAGTTGGTAACTGTGAGAATTAAAAATCAAAAGTCTACCAAATTAACATAAAAAAAATTAAATACTAAGAAATTCAAATAACCCAGATTCTGAAAATGTATAATAGCATAAAATTATGATATATGTGATACTCAAATATAATATTTAGCAAACTAAGGTGGATATATAAAACCAAATATATGGATTACTGCAGAAAATGTGAATGGATATATTTCTTTTTTTTAAATTATATATATATATATATTTTTTAAGATTTTGTTTATTTATTAGACAGTGAGAGCGAGCACAAGCAGGGGGAGAAGCAGGCTTCCCACTGAGCAAGGAGCCCAATGCGGGACTTGATCCCAGGACCCTGGGATCATGACCTGAGTCGAAGGCAGCCACTTAACCAACTGAGCCGCCCAGGCATCCCAAGTGGATATATTTCTTATCCAAGACAAACTGACATAATGGTCTAAAAAGCCAAAATGTTGACATTTGTTATTTATAAAAAATAAATCTCGAAGTGATTAAAAATGGTGAAAAATGAAGAAATGAACAAAATTTTATAAGAAAATGCAAATAAAAGAGAAGCAAGCATGGCCTTAGTTACATCAGATAAAGTAGAATTTGCAGCCTTAACTTTCAATGGGGCAAAGGCAAATATCATGTAATGATAAATGGTAAAAATTAATCAAGGTTTGGGGCACCTGGGTGGCTCATTCGTTAAGTGTCTGCCTTAGGTTCAGGTCATGATCTCAGGTCCTGGGATCGAGCCCCGCATCGGGCTCCCTGCTCCGCGGGAAGCCTGCTTCTCCCTCTCCCACTCCCCCTGCTTGTGTTCCCTCTCTTGCTGTGTCTCTGTCAAATAAATAAATAAAATCTTAAAAAAAAAATTAGGGGCGCCTGGGTGGCTCAGTCGTTAAGCATCTGCCTTAACGAAAATTTTGGGGGGGGGCACCTGGGTGGCTTAACCAACTGAGCCACCCAGGTGCCCCCCCCCCAAAATTTTCGTTAAGGCAGATGCTTAACGACTGAGCCA